>NW_010264712.1:0-83951 GCF_000690775.1 Eurypyga helias
CCCAAACCATTCTATGGTTTTATGTGAGACCTCTTATTAGCTCCTTAAAATTATTTCAGTTGGATACCTTTTTTTTCCTCTTAATAATTATGGCAGGAGGAATATTTCTATCTTTTTTAAAATACTACACCATACTGGTTTAAATACTTTACAGATAGGAGGATTACAATCATGAACAGGGAACTAGTGGCTATTCTTTTTAGCTTAAAGCAGACTTTAGAAATTCAAGTGAGACAAATCTTCCATGCTTATCAAAAAGATCCTGTTGTTGTTTTCAAAAGTTTAACCAGTTTCACCTTAGGCAAATCAAGTGAGACAAAGTTGAGAAACAGATAAACTGTCTGTACAGTTTTTAAAAATCAGTACATATTGTTTCCACCCCACCCCCCTCTATTATGGTAGAAGAAGATATTATACAACAGAAGAAAAGTTGATGAAAGAACAAGAAAATATCCTTTTGCACAGAGATTGGATATGTGACATAAAGACAGTGGAGGACAATAAATTACTAATTGTTTTTGCACCCAGTTTATTAAAAACATATCTAGAATTTGTTTTAGCACAGTCTTGGGAGAAATTATTTCAGCAATGTTTTATTACAAAAATAAGTTCTTAAGATTTCACTGTGTGAACCAAAATTGTTTATTAAATTTTAGATATTACAGTGTTTTTTAGCCATTAAGCCAGTATAAAAGGAAAGGTACTAGAAATTTGTGGGAATATATAAATATACGTATATATATGTATATATATAGTGGGAATTTATGGAAAATGCAAAAGATATTCAAAAGTAGCTGATTATTAGCATAGATTGTACAGTGAGCTGCTCTGCAATATTCCTACTTTTTTTGCTATTATGTGAATTGAACTTACAAGCATGCTGATTCTGCCTTGGGCAGAAGTGGCACAAATTTTAAAATGGAGGGTAGAGCAGTCTTATAATTTGATCACATTTTTTTCTTGTGCCACTGAAGTAGAAATTCCATGATCTTGAGGAAAGCTTTACACTATTTAACTTGATGTAAGGTCGGAAAAGAATCTATCATGTTTTAAGATAAAAAATTGTTACACTCTCCTTGTCTTTGACTTGCCTCATGCAAATACAAGTGGAAAATTCTTGTATTAGAAAAGAAAGAGAATTGCCTAATTATAGATGAAAACTATCACAATTCAGGGATGATATATCCATATTCTCTTAACCTGTCATATTACATTTGTTTTCCTTTTCCTATCACACTGATGGGTACATTTATGGGAAAGATTGGCAGTAGCAGAAGGGCATGTTAGTTTGTTAAAATGTTTGTTACGGTAATCGTATTTCATGACAACAAAATGATCCATTTATAAATCAAAAAATCCTTTCTCTAGTCATAGAGCATTGTGCTTGAGAATGCCAGCAATATTATGACATCAAGGGCACATCACAGACAGTAGTAAGATTCTAAGTCACAACAAATAAAATTCCCCAAACTTTGTGTAATCAGGCTGTATATTTTTGAAGGGTAGAACATGTAAGTTGATATAGGATACACTATTAGAAAACTGCAAAATGGCAAAACACAAAAAAAAAAAAAAAATTAAAAACCCACAAAGAAATCCACAATTTTAAGTTCGTACACTTCCATTCCATGAAGACATCAAATAAAAATGGATTGAAATTTATTAAAATTTAGCTGCAATGCAAGCTGAAGTGAACAGCGCTGGCACGTCACATTCCCGATGATCTAAAAAAGTTGAAAATTGTAACACAGCAGTGCGTACAAGGGCCATGTTTTCCTTATTCTTTCCACAGTATTCTGTTCCTACAGGATCTAGGATTTTTAGATAAGCTGGATGTTACCAAGGAAATTGTCCTGGTATACCAATAATAAAAGAACAGCCTAAATTGAACTGTCTCGCCCATCAGACTTCAGTATAGCGTTGGTGGCTGCTCTTACCTAGCTTGAAAGTTTACAATATGTTTGGTATGATGTTCTTTTATTTTTTTTTTAATTAATTTAGATTTTTTATATAACAGCTGCATACATTCAGTGGCATAAAGTCAAACCTGTAGCTAGGGGTCTCATCTGCAGCAGAATCAAAAGCAACAGGTGAAGGTCAAGAACAACTGACACCAGCAAACACTGGAGTCAAAGTATTCACCTGGTATGAGTAGATATTTATTCAGGTCTCTTGTGAGCTGCAAGAGGAAGAAATTTAACTGATTTTCCAACATGTCAGTGAGCAATCTGATGGTCAGACCACAGAGGAAAAAAAGCAGTAAAGTGGAGTGCCTTTCTTCTTGTTGATGTTTTATTTGAAACTGTGCTTTACATGTTTGAAAGTATCCCAAAACAAACAGGGCTATTTTGTTTCAGGAAAAATAAGTTGTCTTGCTAGTTTCTGAGTAATTTTAAATTTCTATTAAAAAGTACTTCTGTTTCAGGACAGATTGGTTTTATACGAAGAAAAAAAAAATAGGCAGTCCTAAGACCTAAAGTCTGAGAGAAAGCAGGATAACAAAACCCTTAATTGTCACATGATAGCAATTTTCACTTCTTTTCAAGCTGTATTGGGTTGTGATTAAACTTTGAAAGCCACAGAGCATGTTGTCATGGTATGAGTTGTGGAAAGTCTTGGAGAGCCATGGCATGAATCTGGCTTTTTCTGATCTGGAAGATCACAAACATTTCTTATGCAGGTTCATCTGATATTTTTTTTTTTTGTCTGATGCATATATACAAAAAAATAATTACAGATTGAGTATATAACTTGAAATTTACTAACAACTTGAGAGCATGTGTTTAATTTTTACTTTCTGTCTCTATTTATGTACTTCACAATGACAGAATGATCTGTTGTTTCCAAAGCAATTTACTGTGTACTCTGCAAAAGCGGCTGTATTCTCTATTCCAGTAAACTTAAGAGACTGAAGAAACAAGAAATTATTTTAAACAACATCTGCACTCTCTTGTCCTGAAAGCCAGACTATCATTTTGACCATCTGCCAAAAGTAATCAAAATTTTAGTACCTTGTGATTAATGAAAGTTATCTTCAACTGCCAGTATTTCCTAAAAAGGTATATTCCAGAAGTTAAGGATCAGGACACAGAAATTGCACAGTTAACTTATTTTTCTTGGGAATATTCCTCAGATGAGCCTTCAGAGATGTTGGTAATGTGGCTCCTAATTTAGTGGTTCTATGCAGGTGCTGTGGTTTAACCCCAGCCAGCAGCTAAGCATCACACAGCCACTCTCTCACTCCCCTGACAGTGGGATGGAGGAGAATCAGAAGAGTAAAAATGAGAAAATGCATGGGTTGAGAGGGCTTAAGACAGTTGAATAGGTAAAGCAAAAGCTACACATGCAAGCAAAGCAAAACGAGGAATTAATTATCTACTTCCCATTGGCAGGCAGGTGTTCAGCCACCTCCAGGGAATCAGGACCCATCAAGCGTAACAGTTACTTGAGAAGACAAATGCCATAACTCTGAATGTGCTCCCCACCCCCTTCTTCTTCCTCCCCAGCTTTTCATTGCTGAGCATGATGTCATATAGCATGGAATATCCCTTTGGTCAGTTGGGGTCAGCTGTCCCAGCTGTGTCACTTTCCAACATCTTGTGCATCCCCAGTCTACTCACTGGTGGGGTGGTGGGAGAAGCAGGAAAGGCCTTGACTCTGTGTCAGCACTGCTTGGCAACAACTAAAACATCCTGGTGTTATCAACACTGTTTCCAGCACAAATCCAAAACATTGACCCATACCAGCTACTGCAAAGAAAATTAACCCTATTGCGGCCAAAACCAGCACAGCAGAAAAAACAAGCAAGGTTGAATGTGCCAAGTCTACTGCTGCAAACTGCTAGGCATTGCCCACAATATTATAGAATACTTTCATTATCGTTTAACTTGCTAATGGGTAAGAGAAGGACAGACGAATTTCCATGCTGAAATCATGCTTATTGTACTGACTAATGAAGTTGCTTTTGCTGATAAGCCATGCTGCCTCATCAAAACTAGTAACCATTGCAAAAATGGTGTAGGTGGAGGGGTAGTTCTAGGGCTCTTTAAATGCCTTCCGCCTAAGTCTCCCTTTCCCAGAAAAAAATATATCACAGAGGACTGCTATTGGGAAAATATGGCTGAGACAGAGTATGTTTAAAGATGCAACTGGTAACTTTTCTGATGGTAGTCACCACGTACATAGTTCTTCAAGTTTCACTGCATTATTTGGGCTTTTCCAGTGCTGCTTCATCTCTATTTTACTTCAATTTTTGTGTACCTGATAACAGACACCGTATCTTCTTTCCGTCCCCTGCCTTTAATTCTTTAACATGTAGCATAGTACTCGACTTTATATGGGTTACAATTCTCCAGGTGCTGGATTCCTTTTCCTTTTCCTTTTTTTTTTTTTTTTTTAATGACCTTTTCCTTGAAATTGCAAGATTTGAAACTAATCTGCTTCTTACAGTTATGATTTTGACCTCCTCGATAAGCTGCACATTGACTTCTGGCTTTGAGAACTGGTTTTGATGGTGATGTGTGTCACTCTGTTGTCATGCTAATTCAGGCAGAAGCCATTTATCATTCCTGAATATAGACAGTGTTCAGGGTGACACTGTACAGACTTATTCATAAAACGATAAAGATCAAGAGAAGCAGTGTAGCTTACCGTATAAGGATCAAGACCAGGACCAAAACATCTACTTTCTATTCTTGCTTTACTCAATGACTACAGGAAAGGCAATTGTTTTAATGTGTTTTGATGGCTACTTGCTGATTAAAAGAATAAAGTAAGATTAGGTATTATTTACTTTTTAAAATAAATATTGAGGTAGGTCAATACCTGTTCTCTTGTACCTGTGTTTTACTTATGCATTTCTTCACCAGCAGGCAACAAAGGCAAGGATAAAATAGATTTTTTCCCCCCTCCTTACTAGAACAGACAAAATGCCCCAACAGTGTATCAGCAGATTCCTTAGCTCCATGGCTTTCATTTAAACATCTCACATGGGAATTTTACTATGTCCAGACTTAGGAACATGAAATAACCTGAAAAGCCATGCTGAGGATAACGGTCAGGTTAAAAAAAAATCCAAGTCAGATACTAAAAAGAAAATTCTGTTACTGATGAAAAAAACAGTATCTATGCAATTAAGTAAAAAATCAAAAGTTTTAAGAAAACATGTAGAGTTTAGTTGAATTCAGTAAGAAGTATGTTTTTCAGAATATACTGAAAATGAATTTCATACCAGGCCTTGCTTAGTAGAATGGCAGCTCAGCAGTGATGTGGTCCAGACAGAATTGTTAAAAGGTCTTATCATGGAGAAGTGTAGTTCCTGGAAAAGAACAAAAATAAGGATTTTACATCTCACAGTCAGCCTCACTGCTTCTATTATGCTACTTTCTATGAAATCAGGTGCTTCAGATTGCTACAGAATGCCTGTGAAACTGGAAAAAAACACCCCTATTTTCTCTCTGTACCTCAGTATCATACTGTAGACTATTTCATGGCTGTGCTGTGAGTATTAAGATAATGTTATATTTATCTTGCTTCACTTCATTATTATAAAGCATATGTCAGACCATTACTTTAGAAAAATTCATTGTTTATTTGATCATTGTCTTGTTACCAAGTGTTAGAAAAAAGCGTAATTTTTTGTAGACATATGTCTCTCAGATTTCCTTCCCACTCTCTTCTTTTTTTGTCCCAGAAAACATGCAATTTTGTAAACTATCACAGCTCTTTTTTCATACCTGTCGCAATAGCTCCCGTAACATCACCACTGACTGAGCTATGTCCTAATGGTATTTCACTGCATGCACAGAAATTAGGAAGGGAGTAGATGGAGTTCCAGCTAGCTCCGTATCTTCAGTTACCTTCACCTTACATCATCTTTTTAACTACACCTCCCCTCTCCCCTGAAAGCACAGTTCTCAGACAGAGCATGCAGTGCCAGCAGACATATCCATCCTCCTGTTGCAGGAACTGAGAAGAAGGGAAGTGAATGAACGAGCAGGATTACTGGACCAGTTTTGTGGGTGCAAAAATTCCCCAGTCCTCTAAGAAAAAGCCAAGGAATGCCAAATTTATGGGACCCTGTTTCACCTTAGTTTGGTCTCTGTATATATTCAATATAGTACTGTAGCGTTTGGCTGAACGATCTCTTCTGCTTTCCCCACAAAATCAAGGGTGGGGTGCAAATAGGTGATGAATTGAGGTTGATCAGCGAAATATAAAGTAGAACCTAAATTACTGAAATCCATGATCACTTTCTAGATGATCCTCCGGGGTTATCGAATTTATGACTCACTAAGTATGTGCATATTAGGAGTACCTACCAGCATGTGCTTTATGTTTGCCAGGAGCATACACACGGGCTGCGAGGCAAAAAGCCATAATGCCACTGCTGCTCCAGGAGGCTTTACTGACCAGTAAAAGAGGGGTAAACATACTAGCAAGGGCTTTGAGGTAAGAGTGTACTGACATGTTGCTGATGAACTGTAATTTGTTCCACTGGCGACACATCAAGCCAAACTGCTAATGGAAGATCTGGAGAATAAGCAGTCACTTGCAGCTTGTGACTTGGTGTCCATGCTGTACCAAGCCACGAGAACAAATCAGGGAGAAATGCAAAGGAAGAAATACCTGTTGTTACTGGGAATTCATTCCTTCTAAATCTGCGAACTTGTGGGACTGATCTAGATCGAAGTGTTTTATGGAATCGTTGAAACATAGTATCTGCTTACTACATTTGACTATTTTGTAAATGAAAGTATCATTTTCTGTGTATAAAATGGGTGTTTACAATCATTTTTGGTCACATACCTGTTCAGTTAGGAATACAAACATAATGGCTTTTATAGTTAGATTTTTCTTTTATTTCAACTTCAAGAGGACACCTTCAATATGCACTCATGTATATAATTTCATAGAATCATAGAATTGGTTGCGTTGGAAGGGACCTTAAAGACCATCCAGTTCCAACCCCCCTGCCATGGGCAGGGCCACCTTCCACTAGACCAGGTTGCTCCAAGCCTCATCCAGCCTGGCCTTGGACACTTCCAGGATGGGGCATCCACAGCTTCTCTGGGCAACCTGTTCCAGTGCCTCACCACCCTCTCCGGGAAGAACTTCTTCCTGATATCCAATCTAAACATCCCCACTTTCAATTTAAACCCGTTACCCCTTGTCCTGTCACTACAGGCCCTTGGAAAAAGTCCCCCCCAGCTTCCTTGTAGCCCCTTCAGGTACTGGAAAGTGCTATAAGGTCTCCCCAGGGACCTTATTTCAAATGGTATCTCCTGGGGAAAATTTCCATGAAGAAAATCTCATTGACTTTTTTTTTTTTTAACCTCTTTAAATCAATATTTTAGCAATGTATGTAGTCATTTCCAGGATACGTAGCATGGCTTTACCTGAATTCAGGCAGGGTAGGCAACTGCTTTCATTACTGCCTTTTTCTGATACCCTTTTCAAAGACTGAGAAATTAATTCATCTGTAGGGCTACATGCTCTTTTAAAAAATAGTTCTGATCTTTATATAGTAATGTAATTTAAATTAGTACCTAATTCTCTAAAGTCCACAATTTAGGACAGCGTAGAATCTACTGCAGCAACTAATTAAACACTTACTGTAAGGTTAAGTTTTTCATTAAATCAATAGGCCCCTAGTGTCAGTTACAAAGCCCTAATTACTATGCTGTAAATTTAGATTGAATTTGAATTAAGGACTGATTTCAATCTAACCACAGCATGTAAATATTGTAAATTACCAGAATTACAGTTCAATAAAATTGAATGGATTTCACTTTAGATAAACTAAATGCAAATGAGCTTAAGAAAAAAAAAAACCTGCAGAAATTTCCCAAACATCTGCACAGTGCAGTACCTAGTAGACTGCTTTGGCAAAGAGCAGTAAGAACTTCAAAATGCTGCCACCATTTACTCTAACATGTTTTAAATATTTCATTATCTGTTCTGAAAATGAATAAATTTAATCTCTCCCAAGTGATCAAGTAAAATGATGGCTAATGTGCCCACTTACTGTGTTGCTTTAGTTTGATGACTGTATTGTTGTGCTAAAGCACAGTATGAAATCAGGTTATCAGGTTATAACTGGCAGGGATAAAAAAACTCCAGTGCTGAGAAACACAAAACAACCCATTTTCAAGGCATGAATCATGCACTTTGAGGATTCAGAAAAAGTGTAAAAATTACAGACAATAGCACTCTAATCAAACAAATGCAAAATTGGAAATAATTGGGAGTTTGTGGACTTTCATTCAGCTTCAAACAAGTACAGTATCCACAGGATATTAATAAAATTGGGGAAATAGGCAATATGTTAGTTTACACAGAAAACGAAAAATCAAAAAATGCCTATTTTGAGGGTCACATATATAATTGTTACGAGCTTTCTACTCACCCGCTTACATAATTTCAATATACAGCAGTAAAAATTGTATTAGTAAACTTTAGGTGTCCGTAAAAAGTTCATGAAAACATGTCTAATTTTTTACACTTTGTTCTTCATTAATACAGTCAACTCAGAAAGAAAAATACTGACAGTTGATTGAAAACTTTAAAAAAAAAAACTTTCATGAAGGTTCAGAAAGGGCATAGATGAAGGAAATGAATCACAATTGTTGTGTTTTTGCACTTGACAGATGCGGAACATAAACACAAAACTAGAAAAGAATGAAGGCGTAAATGATAAACCTTCTTTAAGAACAATATCTATTAATTCTAATTTCTACCAGAAATACAATTATGTCAACTGATTCTTTACTACAGTTAGGGTTTTGTTCCTTTTTTCAGAACACGTTTTATGGGGTCTTCTATCTGTTCGTGCCTCACAAAATTAGAGTGCCAGTGTAGTCTGCAGACACGTGCTGTGTGTCTGATAATATACAAGCTGACAGCACCACACTTTCTAAAACTCGTATTTCCTGCAAGTGTTAAAATTATATCTCAGACCACAGAGAAGTGTTTTAATGACTTCATGTCATCAAGAAAGGTAATAATACTTCAGCAAAGCTTCATCAGCTAAGCATGGTAACCAAAGGTAATAAGTAATTTACTACTTTTGCCCTATGTAGACATTTCACATCAGGAAAATCAAACCATTCTCTGAAGTGCTCATCTTACCAGCCCACTGGAATGTTAAATTACTGACTGCAAAGGAAACGATGTTTCACTGAATTCTGGGGCTTTGCACAAGTGGGATGCATGGGCCAAGCTGAAAAAAGCCACAAAGTAGATAAGAAAAAAATTACTCATGCCACTTCCCCAATTAGAAAATATGGTTTGTTTATACCACCTACAGCATGTATAGTGCTTTGCTAAATGTAGGAAATATGGCAGAATGGATGAGAAATAGTTTTATAATTGTCCTTCATGTCTCATAGGGGCCATTTTCATGAAGCTTTCCACCTTCATGTTGTACTCTAGTGGACACTAGAAGATACTCTCAGCTGGGTTTCTGCTGCTCTGGCTCCCATGCTTACTCCTTAAGACTGGGAGAACCGTCTCTTGTCACGGGACTCTGCCTGAGCAAGGGCAAGCAGGAAATATTAACGACGGATGAAATAAATGGCTGCCTGGTCAAATTCACAGAAGTAACAGATGGAATGACCTGCATACTGCTCTGTAAGCTGCAAATTACTTCACATTTCCAGTTCTGGAATTTAGGTGAAGTTAGGAAATTATATAAATTTCTGGGCCACTGTTATTCTGTTTGAGATAATCTGTGTTCTGTAAAATCTGTTTTCCATGAAAAAAAAAAATATGGTTAAGCAGTCTGATTAGCTAATGTTAATGAAATGGCCATGCTAAAGGCTCATACTTTGACAGCTGATCAGCATTTTAATGTAAAAGATATTGCAAATCATCTTCCAGTGAAATGGGAGACTTCTTGCAGACACCAAATTTTAACTAAGATTTTAATCTTAATCTTGCACAGTTTAAAGTTTAATGGCAGTTCATGATCAGCTTGTTAACAAGTCTCAGCTTCTTGTGAAAATGCTCTGCCACTTCACATGGTGAAGAATTTATGATTTTATCCTCTTCTATGGAACAATGATATTAAATTGAAAATCTTGGTTCTAGCTAAGGTTATAGCTGTTTGGAATACCAGTGTTCAGACCTGTAAATCATCCAAATAAATGGAATTTTGGCTATTCCACACACAAGTTTCATCTCATGTCTGTTCGGGTGATATAGGAAAAATATAATTGTAATAAGTCTAGCAATCAATGTTTTGGACCTATATATGCACAGTCATGAGGTCATAAAGGGCATAGGCAAACATTTGCTCTAATAAACTTATCTCCATATTTAATCTATGGAAAAATAACTGCCTTATACGATGTTGACGTTTGCCTTTGTATCACGGCATGGCATACATGACACCTGGGTGTCAAATCATAAGATTAGAACTGTACACCCTAAATACCATGAAGATAAATTGTTTACAGTGTGTAGATTGCAGAGCAGAAGCATGGAGTTAAAAAAAGGCATTGGTAAGTGAAGACATTCTTAATGGTGTGAACCCTACAGTGAAAATTTTGAGTTTCAAAGACCTTTCTTATCAATGTATTTGTGGGATAAATCACAAAACAGTCTCAGTATAGTTTACGTTGGAAGGGATCTCTGGAAGTCATCTAGCCCAATCCCCTACTCCAAAGTTATAACATGTTTCCCAGGGCTTTGTCCAGTCCAGTTTTGAATATCTGGGGCACCCTGTTCTACAGCTGTAAATAAAAAGAATTTTTACATCAGTTGAAACCTCCTTTTGGGCAGATCATTACCTCTTACCCATTTACTATGCATCTCTGAGATGCTTCTGCATGTGCACCTTGACACTGCTGAGAACAGTAACTAGATCCTCTCTTCGCCTTCTCTTCTGCAAGCTGAAGAAACCGACTTTCCTCGTGTTCCCTTCGTACATCATACTCAGTGTGTTATTCTCTCTTGCAGTTGAGGGACAGAACTGGGCACAAGTCCTGAATACAAAGGAATAATCACTTCCCTCAACCTGCTGGTTATGCTGCTACCCAGTATGTGGCAAGCCTTCATTCCTACAAGGATGATAACAAAACTAAAAGCTTTGTTATCTGAGAAGCTGTGATTAATGGTCATTTATCTAGATGTGGAAAAATTGTCAAGGTAAGTGAAAACAGCTTAGCCCTGCTCTGTTTCATTTATCAAGCACATGATTTTAGTTCAGAGTGGCATAAGTTTTTCCTGCAGAAGTCCAGAATTTTTTTTTAATACCCCATAATTAAATATTGAAATATATATTGCTAAAAAGGTAGTTCATTATAATAATAATAAAATAAAGTTAATTGTTCATAATCTATTAAAAAAATCTAGCTCCAGATATGAATCATCCATGAACAGCAAGCATATAAAAAACCAACTATCATTACTGAAAATACTAGACAGCATGCCTGTAATGGATTTTGAATGCAATCTGAAAATAACATTGTTTAAAAAAAAAAGGAAACAAACACTCAGCAGCCTGAGACAAAGGTAGCAATAGAAATACTATTTTTTTTATATATTTTGTAATAACAGTTACTAAGGATTTGAATTAAAATATACTTTAGCACAGACATTAATTGAGCACACAGGCAACATGCACTGATGTTCTTTTCTGTCAGCTTTGGGTTATCTATACATTTTAACATTTAACTTCACTGCATGCAAAATCCAGAAAAGAAAAGTGTGCATAAAAATATACAGGGCATTACTTATTTATATGTAAAACCTTTATTCTATTTTGTTATTTTAGATTAAATCCCGTTTCAATTCTATTCTCTCAGGGAAGCACTAACAGTTTGAGCTCAGCGTGAAAGCCATCAAACACTTGAGCTGAAATTTAGATTGGGCAATTTTGCCTGGTGAAGTAGAAAAGGACATGTGGAATGGCAGAGAACAGAATGGCTTATGGAAAGGCAGATGTTTTAATAACTTGTTGTCTAGTGGGAGCCTCAAACATCTAAATTTAAACACTGCAATATATTAAAGGGCGTTGCTGTCAGGGAGGGTGTACTGCTTTACCATAAGAATCAGTGTAAATGTGCATATTCAATGTGTGTGAAGACTTTATTACAACATTTATTCTGCAACTGAAATTAGAATTAATTGGAAGGTGTTAAAAGAAATTATCTCAAACTGCCAAATTTGACTCAGGTCTGAATTGCAAAATGCAGCAGGCCAGACCTGAGGGAATTTTCAAGCTAGAGTTTTCACTTGGACCTATCTCCCTGTGTGAGTGGGCTGATTAGATATTTGAGATCTTTTGCCTACTAAGATCCTTTTTGTTTCAACATATCAATCTCCTGTTAATTCACACTGGGTTTTAAATTATATTTATCCTTAAGCACTTCGCTGGAAGTATGCAATGAATTTACCTAGGAAAATGTCCGGATAAAAGCTAGTAACCTCATAGGTTAATTTCTTTACAGAACCAATCTCTCAGCATTTCTGGAAATAGCGAGTTAACTCTAATTTACTCTGGCTGCATAATTTAAAATCTGGCAGAATTAAGATGACTAGGGAAGAAAAAAATTATTAATAAGCTAGCTTCCCATATGTTCATGAACAACTGGGTCCTATTAAAGAACAATGAAGGCCTTGTCACTTGACTTCTGGAGATATGACACCAGTATTTATATACTGTTTGGTGACACAGAACTCCTAATTGATGTCACCTTTCACATTTGTCATCTCATATGCTGTCCCCTTTTTCTAGAAATATCAGACCATGTTTTACTTATGCATATGAAAACATATTAGGTATAGCAAGTAGAAAGAGGAAATAAAAGCTATTTTAAAAGGATACCTAATACTGAAGGCTTCATTTATGGTTTGTCAGATATGCGTATGCATTAAATAATCTTTCTACAGATATGATGACAAGTGAAGGTGGGGGTAATATTTTATGAAAGTTAATGACTTACAGAGTACACCAGAATGATTTTAATGGTCATTTGCTTAACTGCAGATTTGACTTTGTAACAGTATTTACTTGGTAGCAATTAATAGACAAATGTAATAAAAATCTGCACAAATGAAAACCAAATAAAGTCTTGCAAGGTTTGTGTCTCTGCACATTTTCAGTGATAACTTTAATTATGCTGTAGGGAGTGGATTGCTAGTTAGGGTTAGCAGTGCCTGGGATTAAAGAAGGAATGAAGGCTCACTGTGTAAACTTAATGAAATACTCTTCCACAGGGATAACACTTCTGGACCAGTCCTTAAGCCTGATATTACTGCAGACTAAAAAGAAATGTGTGGAGAAAAATTTCTTTTCTTTTTTCTTCTTATTTTTTCCCACTGTTTTTTCAGCTCTTATCTGGGCCTCTGGTATTGACCACACAGAGACAGTATGTCAGCCTGGGTGTATTTCAAGCCTGGCCATTCACAGTCTTCTAACCCAGTGGTAATAGACACAGTGTAAGAGCTTACAGAGGAACCAGATGAGAAGGACAAAAGAGAAACTACCCCAACACTGAGCTGGAGCAAGGAAAGGAGGGCAAGACCATAGGCACTGAAAACGTGGGAGAGGGAACTTTTGACCAGGTTGTACAGGCCCTACCTAATCCGTGAGAGACCATCCTGGAGGATTTATCTTGCTCTGTGTATTATAAACAGGCCCTTATGCCTTTGTTCAAGAGGACAGAGCAAACAAGGTGCTCCATGTTTCTGTAAAATCTTTCTGTAAGCAGATCACAATCACTTTGTGCTGTATTGCCTACAACAGAAAAAGCAGTCCAGAATTGCTGCTTGCTGCTGAACAGCACAGAGATTGTTGCTGAAAAAAAATTCTGCATCTCATAGCTTTACTCCTTTTTCAAACCCTCTTCTGTTGGATGGAATTCTAGTTGGCAAGATTACTTTCAATCCTGTTTCAGAAAAAATCTAGAATTGTCGATCTATTAATAAAAAATTGAAGGAAGGAAATCTATGACAGTTATTCTGCAATAACAACAACCATAATTACAAGCACCTTAGTTAAACTAGCTCTGAGAAAGTTAAGACTGCATTTGGGGAGCTGCTTGAATAACATCTGCCCCACTTATCCTCCATTTCAATTTAATATTCCTAGTGCTAGTGTTGCCTATATCATCAATGTCAAAAACTAAAAAGTCTTATCTTCAACTTTCATTCCAATGCTTCAAAAGAGCTTTGAATTTGCATCTTACTCTAGGGAAGATGTAGTTTAAAAACATTTTTGCCCAGCTTGCTCCATTAATTTCTGAGGAAAATGCACCTACTGCTGTGAATATGACAGTGCTCAACCTTGGTGTTTTTACAGGATGTCCCTCCCCAGGGAACGACCAACACCATTCTGACTTACCCTGCTGGAACTGCACCTCCTGCTGGGTAATCAGCTACTGCAGCACTAAGGGAGAGACCTCAGTATGATTAACTGAATGCCCCTTGCGAATGCTGAGAAAAAGAACAGCAAGTTTTCTAGGGGGGAGAAAAAGTGCTTTCAGTAATCATCTATTTTCAATTCAAGCAGCTAATTTACAGTTGCATAGAGTTGCTCAATTACCAGCAGCACTTAGTATTTTATACATCTCACTAAGCTTTAAGTTAAAATAATATTCATCACACCTATCAAAAACATTTTTCTCCCAATTATTTCTGTGAGTCAAGAATAAAATTCATTTTGTAATGATTATCTGACTCAGGTAAAGCTGATTTTCTATTACTCTAGGCCAAAGCCACTGACAAGGGCACAAAAAGGATTATTTTTCAGCAGTTTTCAGCTCAGCTAAATCAGCAGATAATGCCATCTATGATGCAGAGTGATCCTGACCTAAAGCCCTCCTCATTGTTAATGTTTCTCACATCTCAAATATGCCTTCGTGGCAAAAAAATATTCTACAGCCATCTTTTGAGCATCAAGAAAATTTATCTTTTAGAATTGTTTGAATTTTATGCTTTTATTCATTGGTCACTTAGTCATCTCCCATCCCAAACTGCATTATCACATGAAGAAAATATATTTTATATAGTCAGTGGTGGTAATTTGGTGTACTGTTTTGTTATATGCAGATCATCACCTAAAGACTCTTTGTACTCCCATTAAATATAGCAAAACCAAAACCAAAGAACAAAATCCAGAAGTGAAACACACAAAAGAAAACTACAGTTGCTTTGCCAAAGAGCAAACAAAGCAAAAGTTCACCGTTATTGACTGCTATTCACATAAAAACCAGTCTCTCTTCATCAGCAGCAGAAAAGCATGTGAACTGATGGATCATTTATAGCTGAATTTACTGTTTGAAAATTTATACCGTGACATTTAAAGTGAATCATTCTTTGGTTTAAGAGATATTAGGTCATTAGGTAAAAGAAAAACTAATTTTCTTTTTAGAAGTGTGAATCAATCATTTAGATACTGTTTGCATTTTATCCTTTTTATACGTAAATACGTATTTTACTAATAGGATACTAGCGCCATGTAGCAGGGACATTCTCCATTTTGTGAAGTGTTCTCTTCAACCAAAAGCTGCATAATTTTAAATTTTCACATGATCTTTGATTGTGCTCTATTATGGTGATTGTCATCAAAACCATCTGACAAACTTCTCTCAGTCAGTGAAGAATTATCATTCTGTTTTAAACATGGGGAAGCTGAGATACATAGAAGTGTAGAGGCTTACAAGGTATTCTGAGGCTGAGCTAAGACCAGAAAACAAGCTTACTTGTGATCCTGCTGGATGATTATTCTAATAAAGATAAACTTGCTCTAACCAGAAATTTTTAGTGTTACAGCATGTTAAAAGTCATCTGATTACTCCTTAAAGGTAGTTTGTTGTGAACAAGGCTTTAGATCTCAGTTCAGAGGCTTAACTGAAAGAGCCCCTTTCTCTTTGATTCTAATTTTGTGGAAGGAGGAGGTTTTAAAATGTCATGAGCTGCTATCACACCTTTTGTTTTTTCACTAGGCGAATCAGCCTACTCTTGAATATGCTCCCATTCACTCAGTGAATCCACTGGCTAATGTGACAAGACCTTTAAAATCATCATCAAGGAGGCTGGGAAACTCAGCCCTGTATGAATGTGCAACAGCTCCTGCCATTCTAACAATAAAGAGAATTAAGCTGTAACCAAGGGGTTTTAAGATCTATTTCTACAAGAAACTATGAAAACCTGTAGCAAGATTAATTTAAAGTGCTGATGAGGATTTTTTGACAAAATAATTTTCCTCAAGTAAGAACAGACACCCACATACAGAGGCGCTGGGGGGGGGTTTATTTCTTTAACTACCATGTATAGCACACTCCAGCATAGACATGTCCGGACAGAGAGGCTGGCTTTACACATGGGATATATTTTTCAAAAAACAAATATGGAAGGATCCTATCAAACCTTCATGATAATGGATGTTATAAAAATAAGACATAGTTTTTAGAGTAAAGAATTATGGAAATATCTTCGAAAATGTGTAAGCTACATATACACATTCAAAACTAACTAACATCCAAGGTGGTGCCCAATGGAAAGATTTTTACTGCACTAAACCAGATGTTTTGTTACAAACAATGTGTGACTTCACTGGGGTCGGGAGGAGATATCTTTTTAAAACATCAGATACGCTATAAAGGGTGTCAAAGGCAGGCACTGAAGGTTTGCTATGTTTGATGTGCTAGGGTTCAGTGAAAGGGTTTGGTACAAAGAGATTGAGAAAGAGTTTTAGTTATGTGGATGAATGAGTCCCTTGCAGAGATCTTTCTGCAAGATCAGTAAAACTTTGACATAGCCTCTTCCCACCCTGTTGTCTGCCATGTACTATGAAGATACCATTTTGTCCTTCAAAAATCCTGTTTAAAGTATTTCTTTTCCACATTCTATGACATACACAAAAAAAACTTGACAATAGTTAGGTTGCAACTGTCTGAGGTCAATTCCTATCACACTGGCCAATACAACCTCATCTTAACTTTGCCATCCATATGACTCTGTCTTGCTTTGACTAGCATATCTCATTTTTTCCTTGAACCTTCCCATACTTCCAGCTCACTTTCTCCATCATGTCTTGCTGGGTATTCAGTCTAATACATTTTAAGTAATTTAGACATTAAGTAGATACAGATAGAAGGCAGAGAACAGGATATTGCATGCCATTTCATAGTTCCTTTACAGCTGAAGAACCAAAAGATAAAACAGTCAGGCTCTCATGCCATTCTAGTTCTCTTGGGGAGCTCAAGAATCTTGCATACCTTGACACACAACAATCCATTCTGACTTAAAGGAATTGCTTATGAGATCCTGTATCATTTATACAAGCAACTTTATTCATTAAAAGGTCAGTGTAATGTCTGTTAGCTCTTACATGCAAGTACACCCAGAGAGGCACCACATATAAGATGGTAGGGACTGTGATAGGAGTAGTACAGGTCTCATCTTCTGATGTCAGATGATTATGAACTAATTTATAAATAATTTTAATGTGAATTATTAAAACAATAATAATCTGAAATCATAACTGACTCTGCTTTGAGCTGGTAGTTGGACTAAAGCCTTCTAATGTCTTCTGATAACTGATTTATTCTATAAACCTAACGAAACTGTAGTTTATATTTCTGAACTATTCTGAGCTAGGCAGAGACCAAAGCAGACAGTCACTCCTTTCGCACTGTTAAAATGTTCAGATTTCCTCAGAGCAGTACTTCATTTACTCTACGCACTTTGTGTATTTGCACTTCCCCAAAATGAAAGACATTTGGTTTTTCTCTTACTTTCTCCTGTATTTACACTTCTTGCCTCATTTTACATTAGATGTTTCTTAACTTTCTGATCTAAATCCTCAGCTCTTTTTTAGTTGTAAACTCCCTTTCACTGAGTAACTTCAGTCAACCAAAACCACATTACCATGACCTGTTTCGTCATTCTGTAAAAGTCATAATTCCTTATTTCTGGTGACCATTAAAAATTATCCTTTGGTTTTTAATTTTTATCTTATTTATGCTTACACATTTCATCATCTGATTGTCTATTTTGTTTTCATCATTTGTATCTTTATTTCCACTGAATCCCCTATATAAAATACATTCATTCTCACAGAAATGGCCCATGCAGCCATTGCCATGCAGTAAATAAAATTCCTATTTGGAAATCTCTTGCTGTACTGGTCATGGATAATAGAGAAGATAAAGGGCAAGCTGATAACGGGTCATATTCTATCTGAATAATAAAAATAAGATGGTGTTTTACTAGGTTTTCTCTCTGCTGTGACTATTGGCTCTCTGTGTCAGCGTGTGTTTAAGCTTCCTGGTGTATGGACTGCCTATGATTTTGGAGAGTTCATACCACAAAAAAGCCCTGAAACTTACAGTGGTGACTAAACACCACTGCATTACAAAAACTAACAATACCAGCATGGTTCACAAGGTGAGGAAATGTTGTTAAGGTAAATGCAGGCTACATAATCACATAGCTATTCTTAGTGATTTGATATACAAATTTTGTGTATTTGTAGATACGAGTAACTAATGATTATTTTGTTTGTCCTTCTAAATGAGTAGTAAGAAAAAAAATCTTCCTACCAAAACTAAAAAAATGAAGTATGGAGAAGTTGACAGCACAACAAAGTGAATATTTTTCTTAGTTATAGCTAATTTACACCACCAAAGGGGTATAGCATAAAGGCACTGTCCTTTTATCATAAATAAATTTACAGAAAATCCTTTAAAGCTCATATATTTGACACTTTCTGTCAACAGAATAGCTGAAAAAATCTGGGCCCCACAAATCATGATGGAAATTAAACATTCGCTTTCTCCTCCTGCTAGATCTAGAAACATAACATATGCTGCCACTTGTCAGTCATCTCAGGGTCAGCCAAAAGCCAGCTGACCTGCTCTGAGATCACCATTAATTTTTAAAAAGTGTTTACTGATTGTCATAAAGTGGATTAAAAAAACCAGCAGTGAGCAGATGAGGATAAACGTTTGCAATTAAAGTTTTGGGTTGAGATGAAAATATTCTGATAAGGTTGGATACAGTGGCCTCAGTGGCCTTGTATCATTATATCATTTTGCCATTAAGGTGATTATCCATCTGTGAAAATGGTGAGTCACCTTAAATTAGAAACACATTTAGTATTTACATGAACTCCTTCATAAACTGTTTTTATCCTCATAGCAACTGCTGTATGGGACTCTAAGTTTGGTTTTTTGGCTCATTGATTAAATTGTTTCATAACAGCACTCTGTTACGTAGCATTTAGCACCTCAAGCAAGACTGTGAACTCAGGTTACTGAAAGTCAGCTCCCTTCAAAAGGGACTGCCCTTCTAATCACCGGTAGCATGCAGAGTAAGTCTCCACCTTCTGCCTCCATACTGTAGCTCTCAAGACGCCTGTTGATCTTAGGCGTAGTGGTATCTGATGGTGTCATTTCTTCATGCTCATGAACTCTGCCTAGTGCTTTGCGCTAAGGGTTAAGCAGTAAGGACTATGTAAGTGGAAAGGTGGCATTTACACCTGTCAGTTTCCTGGACATAGGTCTGCAGTTGCAGCACAAACGCTGGATCAAAGCAAGGACCAAGAAGGAAGAGAAGCTGAGCTAATGTAACTAAGACAGGAAAGGAAGAAATAAAATAGTAAGGCAAAAGGCAGATAACATTCTGAAGTAGTAGCCTAAGTTCACAAGTTTTCTAAAATGCTGTGCGCTACATGATTGAATTATTTTTACTTGCAACAGACACAGCAATAATAGACCATTAGATAGTTATATAGTCCCACTTTATCTTCTGTAGCCTGTAAAAGTTGGGAGGGGGGGAATTCAAATGCTTGTATTTCATAGCACACGCATAAATTGCTGATAAAGAAATGGAAAAGAAGTTCAATAAGGTACTACAAATGGTGCCCCACATCAGGCAGTATCTGTTATGGCTTAAGCTGATTTTAATGCCCAGTTGGAAATAAGCTTTGATGTATAAGAAAAGTTCATGGGTTGACTCAGAACAGTTTAGGAAAATGACTAGTGAAGGCTAGATCTGTGCAAGTGTTTTTACACTCAAAGCAGCCCTTACAAAATGTGAACTTCTTGCTAATTCTGAGATGAAATATCTAGCATCTTACTCAGTTGCACTGCAGAAGCAAAACGCGTTTTCCCTCATGTGGAGAGAAGCAAAACACCAAAGATGAATCCTAAACTAGGTGAAAACCAAGTATTTTAATTTTAACAAGTTCATAAAAATAAGATTTTAATAATTTAACTTAAATGCAATACTCATCTCTGCACAAATAATACTTTTGACTGCATAATTCAGAAAAATTACAGGCTTGTCAGGAGCACCTGTTTATGAAGCATATGTAAATGATTTAAAGAAGGAAAGAAATTTCCAATGACACATTTTAAGCAAAAGCAAAAGTAAATTATGAGTCTAAACAATTGAGATACAGATGAAAAAAACACCCAAAAAACCCTCTAACGTCATTAAAATTTCTTAGTCCTATCTTCTTGTAATAGTTTTAATTATAATTTCCCAAATAAATTTTAAATGTTTTGATGAAAAAAACAACCAAACAACCACAACCCAAAACAACCCCCCCCCAAAAACCAATGAAACAAACAAAACCCCCAAACCAGATATAAAAATGTGTGCTGTTAATCTGTTTAATTATAGATAATGTTAACAATTTTATTACTGTTCTATTGCTTCCCTCTGTAGTTTATAGTTTTTTGAGCTTTTCCAGTAGTTCTCAAGAATGTGACAAAACTGCTGCTTATTTGTGTTCTGCTCAAAGGAAAAATACTTAATTTGAATCAGACTCTGTCAAGGAATACAAAATCAGTGTTACCTGTAAGTAATTTTCTGAATTTTCTCTTGAGTGAGATACTGTTTCAAATTCCCTATATTCTATCAGAAGACCAAAAGCTAACATTTCCCCTATTTTTCTCTAAAAGTTTTTTTACATGCATTTCCAATTTGCTGTCCTTTATGTTCAAGTTTCATATATGTACTCAGGGGCTGAAAATAAACTATTTATTCAGTGAAATTTTTTTCCAGGGGAGAAAAAAAACCCAAACCCTACTTAGAGATAAAGAAGAACCAAATAAATGGGAGGATGAAAACATAATTTTGCCCTTGGAGTTTCTAGTAGGTCAGTCCCTTATGTCTTTATGTATTCTTCTGATGAGATCCTTACTGAACTGGTTAAAATGCTTTAACATTTAAGCATTTTGTTTCCTTCAGGTTGTATTAGTGAAAATTAAATTAGGTTTGGTGCTAGCATTACTCCTTCCTGTCTGTCACATTGCTGTGTACTATTATATTGGAAACAAACCAGGGGGAAAAAAAAAATCAAAACAAGCATCCTAATAAGCATACTGTTATCTTCCACTCTGGAGTTTTGTTACAACACAATTTTGTGTGGTACATCATGATTTGTCTATCTAATTTTTGTATTGTATGCTAAGAAAATATGAAGATTTCTGTAAATTCATATGACAGGCAAAGGATAAGGAAGTAAATGTACATTGGCTGCTAAACATCCCCAAGAAAAGGGTAAGCATATGGTAGCAAAGCAATATGTGGTTTCAAAAAGAGAATATTTCAGGCAGAAGAAATTACTTATGCTGGGAGGTTAAGGAAGTGACTATACTTATGTTAGAACTGTGGAAACATTAAATATGAATGAAATGCAGAAATAGCTCAAGGAAAGGTAGTAACAGGCTAGAAGCAAAGGATGTGACAGAAAAGAGCTCTGGGAATGAAGAACAACGGTAATAGAAGAGACAAAGAGGTAAACTGACAGAGAGGAACATTTAGGATTTGTAAATGAGCTCTGCCAAAAGAGAAAAGGAATGTTCATTGGAGTGGAATCGGTGAGTGACAGACAGGAAAGAACACTCTGGGAAAACTCTGGGAAAAGGGCAGGATAGAAATCTACAATAGAAAAAGGTTAAGGGATTCGGGAACCAAAACATTTTTTTGTCAGCTATACTCTAGATTACAAATTTCAGAAAATTAATAAAAGACACAGAAATGGAGAAGGGAAAGAACTGGCTGGATCGGGAGAAATGGAGAAGAACAATGAATGAAAACAAAACATTACACCAATCTTCAGAGTAACTTCTTTGTGTCAAATAAAGTATTTGGATACCTGAGGAAGAACTATACAGTTACAAATGATTGGTTTTATCCTGCAGAAGATATGATGAACAAAAATTATTCTCCATTCTGCAGGACAGCGCAGACACAGAAGCAAGCTGTGTGCTGAAAGAAGTAGGATAAAAATTCCAAAGGATAAAAATTATGGGCCATGTCCTGTGCTTAAATCATGACTGAAAAGGTGATATTGAGCCACCAGCTGGAAGTCACAGTTTGGTCTGCTCAGGGATTCTTAGCAGCTTCAGGGCACTTCTTTCTTATACTGGCCCCCCAGTGATCACTACACCAGTGAAGAGATTGATCTACAAAAAAACATCCTTACTATGTCCCTCCTGCTTAATGAAGCAAAACAGTCATATATTAAATGTCATTGTTTTTAAAAAGACTGATACAATTAATTGTACTGCTGATGTACAGAGAGATTTCAGCATACCGTTATCATACATTGTAGTGCACTTAGAATGAGAGAATTTCTTATACAGGAAATAGCATAGCTGACAAATTCTCTTCAAGGTGGAAATTTTTGCTTTTCCCATTTTATATTTAGGCCTTGTTTTGCATTTTTGAGCAGTTACGATCATAAACTATCTTAAAATGTATAATAGTGTATTTAATCTCAACCACAATGAGACCAGAAAGCCAAATAAAATGCATAAAATAAGTAATTGAAAAGGACTTGTTTTTCTAATGTAAAACAAGCTGAGAGAGTTTAAATAGACTAAATAGTCATTACGGTCTGACTGTGATGTGTTCTTTCCTCTACACTTGCTGCAGCATTTCTTGTATTATTATAATGGTTTCTAGAGCAATAAATTACAGACACAGAACCAACTGCTGAAAAGTGTAGGCGGCTCACACAGCATGATGCAAATCACACTGTTGGATACTCTTTCTTTGTAACAACAATTCCATTAGGGTCCACGTGATTCTGCCCACCATAATACAATTTCACTGCACAGCACAATGACTGTTGGAGCAACGGAAGATGGAAGTTTCCATTGCTAAGGCCTTAATTCTGCAGTTATTTTGGTGCCTGAATTCTGCATGCACATGTACTATTCTAGTAACTGTGTGCATATATAAAGCAAGCAAATACATAGTCAAACTCAGTTACCGAAAGACGCGGCCTTCTGACAGCTGTTTAACAGATTATGATAAATAAATTGGTAGTTTCTCAATCTAATTCCTTGTGAAGTGATCAAAACATCACAAATCCCCTCGCAATAAGCACCAATTAGTAAGGAAAAGACATAGTCTGGGTCACTGAATGAGGTAAAGGATAATAGTAAATGGTTATCCTCTAAAGCAAATTTCATTAAATTATGAGAAATGATTGATTCCAAAACACCAGTCTGCCTATTGAAGCAACGCTGATGTTCATATCTGTTAGTTACTCAGTGCTAAGTAAATTTACATACTCACTTAATTGAGCCAAATTTAATAAAATATAAAAGGTAAAGATATCTTTTTTTGAATGCCATTCGAGTTTAATAAAAATATGCTAACAAAACAGGGGTCAGAATTCATTTTTCTGCTACGCAAAGTTAGTATCGTTAGGACTCATATAAAGTAGAATTAGAGATGTGAAAAAAAAAAAAACCACTCAACACCAAATCCCAAACCAAAAAAAAAAACCCAAGAAAGATGAATGCCATGTAAAATTTGGCAGTTACATACTAATTTTGAAAAAAAGCCAAACTGACTTCACAAGTTCATCTGGAAAAGATTCCACTTTGAGAACATATGGCTTGCAACTGTCCATAAAACTTTTATTTTGCACTACAGAAGATGATATTTATAACATTCATCATGTGTACATTTAAATAGGAGAGCCAGATGTAACAACCTACGTCAAGGGATATGGGAGAAGTCAGAGAAATCCTTGCCTCAGAAACAGCAGGTAGAGATGGAAGTGGGATGTTTAGTGTCCATGTTCCAGTGCTATTTACACCCAGTTGCACCTAACACAGCATACAGGAGAATTTTGAGGAAATAACTAGAATTCTAGTAAAAAATATTCACTTTTCTTTCTAAAGGAACCAAACCCTTCTATCCGCTCATCCTCCAGAAACCAGTCGAATTTATATACTGAGTTTGGCTTTAGAGGGATCAGTATATATTAAATCTTGGGCATTCTATATAAAGGCTCTAATTAACTTAGTTTGCAAAGAGTACTGTGTGGTTTTGGGGTTTTTTGGGGTTTTTTTGGTGTTTCATAGAATTATAGAATCATAGAATGGTTAGGGTTGGAAGGGACCTTAAAGACCATCCAGTTCCAACCCCCCTGCCATGGGCAGGGACACCTTCCACTAGACCAGGTTGCTCAAAGCCTCATCCAGCCTGGCCTTGAACACTTCCAGGGATGGGGTATCCACAACATCTCTGGGCAGATTTGTTTTTGGTTTTTTTTGTTTGTTAGATTTTTAATCACCTTTTCCATCCAGCAGAGATTTATCAGTTTAGTTTTAATTCAAGGAAAAAGTAGTTGAATTTGTGGCCTTGTGGCATAAATAATTCTTGTTATTTTATTTTTGTTTACTGACAGAATTTACATGTTTTTACAATATTAATGTTTCTTTTTGCCACTAAGTGAATTATCATAGCAACTTCATAGTTCTGTAGCAGAAGTGTCTTCCACATACTTACAAATTGTTCATCATTGTGCTGGGAGAAGGGAGGAGGAAGGGGAATGGGGAAGGAAGAGGAAAAGTAGGTGGCATTTTAAAAAGGAAATTAGGACAAAAGCTATAGAAATGTATATTCTGGGAATGATTATTGACTGAGCCTTCTAACATGTCATTTTCAGTCATTCACCAGATACTCCAGTCCCTCTCTTTTTCTAAACGCTAATTTTATCAAGTATAACTTCCTGTTGGGTTGTCCTATTTACTAATCTTGTTATAACTGACCTGATTTTTTTTTTTTTTTTTTTAGTGACAACACTTGAAAGTTACAAACTTCTTACAGTGATGTTTGGTGTATCATCACTTTTCTCCTGCTTTCTGAAATACCTGTATTACCTTCAGAGGCTTATGCTTTACCAGACTAGAGGTACCTGCTAGAACTGGGAAGAATGAAAACATCAGGATTATTTTCTGTATCATATTGATTACAAGCTGTGAGGTATTAAGACTTATGTTTGATTTTTGCTAGTTGTTTGGCTTAGTTATCAATTTTTATGCAGTTCACCTTCCGTTCAATACATTGATGCAAAGCCATAAATAGACATAGAAGACTTTATTTTTTATAAGGAAACGATAACTTTCTAAATAAATTTCTTAGTAACACTGAACAATAGCTAGGTAGGCAACAACTTGATATGCAATAGACAATAGCTTGATGTATTTCAGTTTAAGTCTAGCTTGTTTTTGTAGTATTATGTAGCACACACATTTGATGAGCAAGAAAAAAATCCATAGAAACAGCTTGCAAAATGCTTCAAAGTGTATGTTTGAGGAATCATGTCCTTACAATTTATAACACATAAAGGGTATGCATTTATTCATTCCGTACAACTGGTTCGTGTTAGCAGAATAATTTTTGAATAATCCCCAGAATCACAGGGTTTAATAAGGGTTATGAGACGGAATATGAAAAATCTTCATCTGTGGCTAAGGAACGTGGATATAAGTAATAGTGATCCTCGCATTTCCCCAGTACTCGTCCAGCTGTGGATGTCCTGGTATAACTTAGAGCAGGCTGCTGATTACTCAGTTTATGCTGGTTGCTAACAGATTGAAAAGGCTGGTGTATCATGCATTAATCAGAAGGATATAAGAAATCTTTCTTTTCATTTCAGTTTTTGCCAGCCTTAAGGAAAGCCTTAAAAATATAACACTTTCAGTTAGGGATTGATCCACTGGGAAGGTGGAGTGGAGGATGGCGAGGGGGAGAGGAGGCACTTCCCATTGCAGTGCAAGCATCGTACACGCTTTGTCACACAATAGGATACCTGTAAAGTCTACTACAAACTGCAGCTGCTTATAACAAGATACTCTCTGTTGGCAAAAGAGCAAAGTAGCCACACTTCTGGGTTAGCTATTCTGGTTTCACAGTCAGAACTGACAAATTATGAGGCACGGGGTGGTACATCTACTCTTGAGAATTTAGCACTACACTATTTTTATTTGTTACAATGTTAGCAATTTCAACAATGAAAAAGAAATTAAAAAAATAGTTATGTTACAATTTAATTAATGTTAAAATTTTAAAAAGCAAATAAAATGGCAGATGAATATCTAACTTCTGTTATGGATAAGTTTCACAGATTTTTTTTTTAATGCTTTATTGATTTTGATAAGACACAAATGTCAAATTCTGTATTTAAAAGTTAATTGTTTATAAAAGAGAAAGCTAATTTGAAAAAATTTAAATGAGAGCAACCAGTAACACTTTCAAAGGGCCATGCTTAATGCACCTCATTGTCACAAAGGCCTCTGACCAAGTTTTATTACACATCAAAATAAATCAAAAAATCTGTAAGGATTCCTAAAGCATTGATGTTCAAGCTGACAGTCAATTTATTGCAAAAATGTGGGTACCTCAAATATATTTTGTTAAAAAAAAGCAAGAAAGAAAGAATTTTAAAAAGGGGAACATTAAAATGTTTCAGAAACATTGAAAAGAGAAAAACTGCTATGAAAAACTGAAATGATTAATTCTGTCAGATTTCTTTAAAGGGGAAAAGGGGACCAGCTTGGTTTTGTGGCATCACGAAATAAAATAGAGTTAAGACTGCAATATGGCAAATAATAATTTTGTTTAAATGTGAAAACTATTAAATTACTACTGCCAAAAGTAATGGAGGCTGAACTGTGAAGACCATATATTATTTACAAATCAGACATGTTTAAATTTAGGAAAAAACCAGATTCCTATATGGAGGTTTGTCCTCTCTCAATCATCCAACCTCTAGCAATAAAACCAAATTTTAAATGAAAATACAGCTGCATGCCTTTTTTTTTCATTTAAAATACTATTGTCACTAATTAACACATACAATTCAATTGAAATTAAGTGTCTGTGATGATAATGTAGCAGTTCCCAGTGCTGCAACATGAGGTAAAGCAAAAGAAACAGAATTTAAAAATGGGCAACTTTAATTTTCCCTGTGCTCTGAGGAATCTATGAAACTGCTATGAAAAGATATTAGAAAGACAGGAGGTGAGATGTTGACTTCCAGATGGAAATGCACAAGAAAATATTTGAGAGTGCTCAGCACTGACGTACAACAGTCTAGAAATGGATTAACTCACCAAGACCATATGGGCAGAAAATAACATGAGTTCTGTACGCCAACATAAATGTAGTCGGGTGAGGAAAGAAACAGAAGGGGTAAAAATGACTGAAAATAACTATGACAGAAAGGTTTATAAAGTATGAGAATAACAAAAGGTCATTATCATGGAAGTGAGGGCAGTAAGATTTTGAAAACCCTACAGAGGGTATGTTTGCACTCCACAAGACCTTAGAAAATGTTCTGCAGCAGATGGGGTTCTTATGGCTAGTGACAAAAAATCTTTCTTATTTTTTTCACAATCATCACTGATCAACAAAATAGCTAGAATGGACTTAGAAGGTTGAAAATTAAGTACTGTAACCATTAGTGTTTAGACAAGGAGTGTGCCATATGGAAATCAGACCCCCTTATGAGAAATGAAGGCTCCTGAGGCAGGATGTGGGAAGTTTGGGGTTTCAAAACAAAGTAAAAGACAATTCAAAGATGGAGCTGGGGGTCACTTAGAGGAAACCCAGACTGTGTGCAGACAGCTAGATAATGGGGAACTGCTAAGACAGGCTGTTTGAAACTTCTCTTGGAGGCCTAAAATCTCAGAGCATAGGTATATAATGAGGTACCTCCTTCAACTTGGGATCTTAACAGGGAGAACAACTTTGAGACTTGAGTCTATAAGCCTTTTTATTCCAAAAACGAGGAAGAGGACCATCCTTATTTTTTTTCCTTGCAGTGCTATTTCAGGAAGATGCATTCCCCTTCTGCTTAATGTATCTTTTGGGAAGAAAAAAAGTGTGTCTGTTTATTCAAGGGAATTGCCTTGGGGAAAGGGAGGAAACAGGGAATATAAAGGTGCTGACATGTACTTTTCTGTAGTTATTGCATAGAAAAAAGAGAGTGCTGCGAGCCAAGCATTTCTGTTCCTGCCCTACTGTTTTTGTTATCAGGCTACAAATTTAAACTTGTATTTCTGCCACTTTGCTGGCTCAAGGAACCTTGAATTCTATTCAGCACAGTGCATAATTCTAGGAGGAGATGAGTTTTTAACTGTTGGTCTCAATCCAGAAGTAGCATGTAGCTTCTCTTCTCTATGGCATTCTTCAAGAAGGCAGATGTAACCCCCGAAGCTCTTTGGGACTGATTGCCCAGTTGAACTACAGCAAAACCTCAGGCTCCCTAAAAATGTGAAGGAATGAGCTAGACACCAAGTTACTCAGTTTCTCAAAGGCATTTTTTCATGCAAAGGAATGTGAACTTTAGCTACTTTAAACTTTAGGTCAAAACCCATGTATTTGGAGTTATGGTGCCTCCAGAATCAGGCAGTAGCTAAGAAAGAAATTCCAGAAATACATATTGGACACAGGTACTTAATTTTTTTCAAAGGAGCATTTTGGTTCCCTTTTTCTAGAACTTGGTAAGTCGGTAAGCATGCCTCAGGAAGTGTTAGACAGAATTATCTCTTCACCTATTTATACCACTAACAACTAGGACAATAATCACATCTGTCCAAAGGAGTCAGTTAAACTTGCAAAGATTTCTAAGATCCTAACATTATCAGGTACTATGCAGCAAGCATCTAAAAAACAGTAGTCACATTTGTTTAGGAAACAGATACTTCCATAAGCAGAACATTTCTAAAAAGAAAGGTTTTCTGTGGCTTTTGTTCTTTCTAATTTCTAAGGACTTTCAATAACATAGTTAAGCTGATTTTATTCCACTTATGTAACAGGGACATTAATTTGGATCTCTCCCCTCTGCTCAAACAACTATTTTCAGGGGCCTTTCAGGAAAATTCTTTCAGATTTCCATTCCTCTGCTTTCTTTGTCTAAATGTGGTCAACAAGATCAACAGACTTGATGTATTTAAAGCATGATTCAAAGCCAACAAAAAAGCAAAAGTTACTTATTATTATTGAAAGACGCCTTGTGGGTTTTTAATCCATAAAGTGGCAGCATGTTGCCCAAAATCTTGCTTTATTCGGTGTCTCCCATGCATATCAATTAACAATTCACTGTTAACAAAAGTGTGAAAACACACAAAGCTTAAGATAATTTCAGGTGACAGATTTCTCGCTTCAGGGCTGTGCATGAAAAATTTAACAATTCTTAGGTAAGCATTTATCCTAAAAAGCACTTTCCTCTATAAAGGCTATGCATTGACAGGGATTTTAGGTCCATACTGTGCTTGCATTTTATACTTTCCAACATTTTGTAACATTTGATAACACTCATCTCTTATTTGCACCTAAACTTTGTTAAAAGTACAATATCCTTGTTATTTATGTAATTAAAATGTTACTTTAGTGTTACTTAGTGCCAAGAGGTAAGGAATCTATTACAGATATGATGCTGTTATAGAAATGAGGGAAATTGTAATTTTTCTGTGATATTTTTCTTAGTGAGATTTTTGCCAATTAAGATACAGTTTTTTATTAAAGGTCCTGTAAATTTCATCAAAAAACCCTTTTCACTACTACTTAGCTTGTGTCTGCTTAAACACATTATAAAATGTTCCATGTTTTAAATTACTTCTCTTGCATGTTATTTCCTTTGCTCACTCCAAACGCAAATGTCCAATATGAAACATTCTAACCTCTGAAACACATTTAAAAAGGCATATCGCCTTACGAAGAATAAACTGATATTCATTCACCTCTTGTTATTTTAACAACAGTATTTATTCCACTTCTGAAAATACCAGGTGACTCTTTTCATAGCAGATGCCTTTCTTGTTCAAATTTCAATTCAAAGTCAAACTGCAATTGAAAAATCAAAATATAAACAGAAGACCAATTCTCTAATCATATACTTGCCAGTCAAGGGACCCTTAGTTTGTCCAGTTGCTTTAATGATCACAGGCAGCATATGCCTGGCCTGTTTTTTTCTACCAATTAGTTATCCATTCAAGGATCTTCCTTACATCATGGCTGCTTAATTTCCCTAAAAGCCTTTGACAAGGGGTTTTGTTGAAAGCCTTTTGGAAATCCATATATGCACTATCAACCAGATGAGTTTTACCAAATGAAAAGACAGTTATCCACATACTTCACATTTAATTAAAAAAAAAAGACTTGTCTAGCAAAAAAGTCTATTCAGTGATAAAATACACGTTTTGTATTAATGATCTGTAAAACCTCTGAAATTCATAGGCATCATATTTCAAGAACACAGTATTTGGTTGCACTACCAGCTCTGACAGAGGTGTGAATTTAAGAATGATACACTAGTCATCTTCTAAAAGTGACTGTAAATAGCTTTTAAGGTAATGTTAATTTCAGTATAGTGGGGGAAATCTCATCATCATTTTGGTTAGGGAGGAATAAGCTTTTAGTATGCAAATTAGTAAGAAAAACCTTTTGAAGAAATGCATCAGGTTAGAGATGTAAATGAGGCCTAAAATGTCTCATTAGGTTTTGAATTGCCCTTTTCTTTTGTTGCAATTTTTTTCTTCTTGTTTTCTAAGCATTATAAATCTTGTGGGCTTTGGGGGTAATTTTCTTGCTTGACTAAACCAGCAAGGGCTTTTCCAATAATAAATTAGCAAATGCTTCTCCAAATTCAATTCTGCGTGAAAATACATAGTGAATGGAATAGAACCATAGAGTTTCATTTACAGACTATTTCTTGGATTTGTCCCCTAACATTTTCTGACATTATTTCGAATGACTCCAGAAAATTCTGTTGGTATGATTAATAATGTATGTTTAAATTGAAACCCAATATCTGAAGCTTAATACATCAAAACATACACACAATTTATCTCTATTGATAAAGAAGCATTCGACAATTTTTAATGTGAGTCTTCTTTATTATAAAACGGTTCTTCAGTAAGAAAACCACTTGGGCTACTATTTTAAACAGAAATCCTTACATAGGATCATCAGTAAGAAAACCACTTGGTTTAATGATGTGATTTATGGTACATAACCCTTTTCTCTGTTAAATTTTCCCCAAATAAAAGTATGTCAATGCAATATGCTAATGTTGGTGTGACTGTACCCTGGTGTATCTCAAATTGTTATTATGTTGACTTCTACTTTAAAAACAACTAATTTTGAGCAGGCTACATTATTGAAATGATATACCAATGTATTTATTACTTGTCCTCATTATTCAAAGTAACTACACTTAGGACAGTTCATAAAAAAGTTATGGCATGTGCACCAAAGACAGGATGATACTACAACAGAAAAAGGCTTATTATGTTTCTTATGTTTTCTGTTTCAGGGTTTTATGAAATAGTGTTTATAAAATTGCTCCAGACAGATTACATGACGTGACTGCAATACAGTCAATTACTTGACGCATTTCTTTGCAGGGATAGTTTGCCCATATTATTGCAGCTTGGAGAATCAGCGCTTAAGGCATATCGGTTGAGTGAAGACTAAGTTTTTCCTGAAATGAGAACTCCATAAATCAATTGTACCAAAACTCCATTATTTCACAGAACAGTTCTGATGGTTCTAATTGCTTGTAACATTGTATTGTATTGCTATGTGCATATATATATGAGTTTGCACTCACACAAGTGTAACACATGACAGTAAATATATCTTTCCAAAATATTTAACACATGTACATGATCCCCTTAAATAAAATCAGTCTATTGTATGATCAGTTAGGATGTTTAACGTAAATATTATACTTCATTTAGATAGCAGTGCTCTCTATCTAGTAGACAGGTTGGATTTTGGTGATTTTTTTTTTTTTCCTTTAAAGGTATTAATCCTGGTTCTTCAGCAAGCGGAAGCTTTATCTTTGACATATGATACTCAGTGGATTTAAGTTTCTTTCGTTTTTTCTTCTCCCTTCATGCTTAGCAAATAACTGGGAGCCTTAAATGAAAAATACATATGAGAGATTGCGGTAACTTCTATGACTTTGGCCAAGTGATAAGAAATTGATTCTTTTTTCTTTAGCTAATTGCCCACTTCCAAGGAAAATTCTTTCTTCCATGAAATCTTTGCCTGGGGACCACGGTATAGTAGGAATCTGAGAAACACGTGTACTTCTAAATCAAATATATTGAGAATGTCTGAGTGATTCTTGAAGGGTAAAAACCTATGATGGTGTAAAATTTTGCAGTTTATTGACTGAAATCTGCTGTATCACCCTTAGTTACTGTGACTAGAGGGCCTGTGCTTGTTGCTTGGACATAATGGAATTTGAAAATTTAAGAATATAAATTAATCCTTAAATGGTCTTCAAGTTAGAGTTGCTAATGTAGAAACAATCAATATATACTCTCTGAGCTAGAAAAGAAGATATAATAAGATGATGGCCCTGCAATATCTAGCATTTAGTTTTGCTCATAATCATATTGTAATGTAGAGATATAAAAAGAATATGGGAAACCTTGTCAGGTGTATTTAAAATGTTCCTTCCAAAACTTTAAAACATTATTTAAAAACATGCCATACGTATTTTAGCCATCAACCAGCAAAAAGATTTGGATTAATAAAACTTTTCAGCAGTGTAAAATCTTGCCTGCGAGTTTAATGACATTTCTCCTATTTGAACATCAGCACATCTCCCAGTTAGGATAGGAAACTGAAATATATATACATGAATTTAATATGGCTCCTAACAACAGAAATATTTTTCTTAATGTGAATTTATAATTATTCTTTTGAAGTATTCAGTATAGACAGTGTCTTCCACAGTTGGAGACATTTCTGTTTCCTTTGCAAAATCAATTGCTGTTGTTCAAGAACTGCTGGATGTATTAATTTTTGTTACAACCCATCACTGGGTATTCCGAATTATCTTACCAAGAATTTTGTATGAGCCTTTTCTTAGGTATTGCCCATACTTATTTTCAGACTTCTTTTCTCTTTATGGGATTGATTTTGCAAGGTCCTGCTACCTACTGAGAGATGTTCAGCATGTTGAAATCTCACTGGCCACAATGGGACTTGATTTTTTGCAGTATGTCTGAGTAAGCATGTTGCAAGTTAAAGGCCAAAAAAGAATATGCTTTACGGTGTTCATGCTTCCTATGCCTGCCCTGAGGTTTCCTTTTATAAATTAGAATTGAATTATATTTTATGCCTTTAACTAGAGATTAGAAGTATAGTGTACTGTTCTGGTATCTGATAAAGCAATGAATGTTCATTAATTGGGCAGAGGGAGTATTGATGATGAAGATGATAGTACTTATTATATATTTTTACAAAATGAAATAATAATAGGAAGCTTTCACAATACATCTCAAAACATCATGACAACTATATAAATGTTTCAGCTAGATGCATGAAACAGCATAGAAATTAGGAAATAATTAGGAGCAAAATTCCATTTTGTCAATTAGACTGCTATATATACCTATATTTCTCTAGAAGAATACTCACACCTTTGCCAAAGAGGGTAGAGCCTTAAGGCCTATGATGCCAAAGCCACAAACCACAGGTCTAGAGGCTGCTCAGGTAAAGATGTGACAGTGATCTGAAGAAGACAGGCCTGCCAAACACTAACTGCGTGGCAAGTAGTAGCTGTTCCTCCAGCTATATACAGAATTCTTTCCTCTGCCCTTTCCCATATTTCCCATTAAATGCCTATGCTTATTATGTGCTGGAGAGAAAAAGACACCCACTCCTGTAATGAAAGGAAAGTATTTTTTACTGGCATTGAAGTTTACATACCTCAAAACCAGAAACAGGACAGGATAGGACAGGACAGGATGTGGTGAGATCGTGTTTACTGTGTCAAGGTTAATAATGATGACTTGAATTCTGGGGGTAGTGATAAAAGATTCTCAGCTGTAGATCATTACCCCATGACTTTATGCTGTCTGTACTTTCACCAAATCCCAGATACTGGGAACTTCAGATTATATTAGTTATTTTTTGTTTTCCATCTGTTTTAGGGGCTTTCATATTAGAAAAAGACTTATGACTCCTGTAATTTTTGGCCAAAAGCATTGTTTTTGTAGAGACAACACATATATATAGATACACTAATTAATTCAGAAGTGGAGCTCACTCTGTGAATCTGTAGGAAATGAATCACTTAGAGCAATCACAGAGAATATAGTGAGGATGATCTATTTTGGATAATAAGAAGCACAGATACATATGAAGGATACTTCAGGTTGATACATTAATTATACTGAACATTACTTGATGCCTGCTGTTTCAGTATTGCTACAGAAGCATGTGAAACTGTTCACAACAATCACACTTCACATTCTTTGTTCTTGATACCGCCAAGGTCTGCCATGTTAAGTCATGTTTTTAGCTTGTCACAAGAGATGAACTTGTAGGAAACCTCAGACTCATGTGGTTATCAAAATCGCTGGCTGACTGCACTCCAATCCATTTTTTCTACATCCTTACTAGTACCCATAATTTTCAACTCATTGAGTAGAAGAGACAGAATGTATTCCTCTCTTGCTCAGAAATTCATCACACCTTACCCTTTTAATAATACCAAATAATATGGAACACTTTCACCACCCTCATCTGCACAACATTCAACTTATTTTCAAATCCAAGTCTTAGGGACATGGATAGTGTCCATCATTGTGTCTACACTGTCAAAAGCTCGATAATTCTCTTTATTTTCAAAAATTGCATCTTGGATAATGTAATGGGGTTTTATTTTAAATAAATGTAATTATATTAAAGTATGTTAAGAATTAATGTAGATATGAATCAGTATTGGCAGTCACAGTGATTATCTTTACAAGATGTTTTGTTTTGATGTGGACCGAACATGCAAAAGTCACTGAAGGGATTTTACTCCAGGATCACAATAAGTTTTCTGCAATTTATAGTAACATTACCATTTGAATTTAACTAACAGCTACATAAAAATCCTTCTCTATAATGAAGTGACAAAACATTTACCATAGTCACTGAAGCCTGTACATAAACTTAGATAGTCAAGATCCTGTTCTGATTGCTCCATAGTTATGACGTTTACCTGAATTGCTATCTTCAGTCTACCAAAATCAGCACAGCAGGACTGCCACAGAAATACATATATAAATGTGCACACCAGTAGACCAGACTAAAGACTACAGCTGAACAAACTTCTCTGATTTAATTATAAATCTTGAGAAATACGTATTATCATTAATATTGTAAGGAAACACTGTTCTTGGTATTATTATATTAAACCTGGCAGTAATTCTGGTTTGCATTTTAAAAAAAGGTAGTCTTAGTATAAGCATCAGGATCATTAAAAAGATCTTTTTTTTTTTTTTAAATGCCCAACACAACTGACCAAGTGTCTTTTGAGATAAGCACTGCAGCTGAAATCACTGATATCATTAGAGGTGTGCTATTTAGTAGCTTAAAGACGGCAGACAAATTCTCAGAGATAGCAACTGGAGGAAGTAGGTGGTCAGATATGAGGTAATTGTGATGAAGGATTATGGTGAACAAGTGTTAATTTCTTAATATACAGGTCAATCAGCAAGGATTTTATTCTTTGAACTGTTAGTTTCAATTATTGTAAGGGCACACACTGGTCAAAAAAGGTATCAGTTGAAAGCAGGGAACTGAGAAAACTGTTCCCTTTTTTTCAATAAATGGAATATTTAGCATGGTTTACTAGAACTTCATCTAGGTAAACTCACTGGGGTATTTTCACAGAATCATAAACCATTCTATGATTCTTTGAGGAAACCCCAGTGAATTTTCCTAAATGAAGATGTTCTTGTAAACCATGATAAATATTCCATTTATTAAAAAAAAAACAATCTGAATGCTTTAAGGACCTAGTAGCTAGAAGCAGTGGAATTTATTCCCATTTGTCTTCCCCTCTGCCTTTTTCTCAGTAGCAGTACATTACCTATGCTCCAAAAAACGGCAGGAGTTCTAAGTTCAACTACAATTTTGCCCCTCACAACACGACAAAAATGCTACCTGAACCACATCCATAACGTCTCACATCAGATCAAGGATATTCATACATAACAAGCTTTCTTGGAGGGGCTAGTTTGATGTCGTCTAATGTACCTGCTCAAAACCGAGTTTGAAACAAGATATCAAATTGATCACTGAGGCAGTAGAAGCTGGACCTTGTAAAGGGAAAGCACAGTCTCTCTGGAAAAGAGGTTGACTGTTGCATTCGTAAGCACCCCTTGCTGGCTGCAGTCAGTCAAGAACTTGTCACTAGCTGTAAATGCAGCACGCTTTTACTGACACCACCTCCAGCTGGGGAAAGAAATACTGATGGCCATTCTCAAAGGATGTGATGTTCTGAAAACATTGATAAAAATAAATAAACAATACTACCAGCTTTCTGATGTAAAATGCCAAGTGTTTCAAAGGGGAATGAAGTTTCAGAACATATTCCTCCTGTTTCTTTCCCGAACATCTTGACAGACTCTTCAAAACCTGGTGATAAAACTGATACTAAGCTTCATCACAAACAACAGCACCCAAAGTCACAACAGAGGAAGTAATAACATCGTGGGGTACAGATGGGGAAATAAATGAGGTCTGGTCTCATTAACTGACCAGATGAGAGATCGAGAATACTATTTCAGAAAATGAAGTGTTGCTCAGGCAGGATTTAGACCTTCAGAGCCAAGACAAGCACCATGCCTCATTCCCTAGAGAGTTCAGAGACAGCAAGCACCTACAGTTCTGCTACCCTGTGTGTCCTCAGATGCTACCAGCTCACCAGAGTGGAGCATGTCAGTTCACATTTTGAAGGACACCACTGTCAAGTGAGGCTCTTACTTCCATGGAAAGGAGCCCTGGCTGCCTGAGCTTGCTCCAAAAAACGGATATGCTTTTTGCATATAAAAGAGAGGAGAAAGAACTACCTAAAAAAGGATGTCAGTGTTTTCTCCATAATTATTGCTGAACATTGCTGTAGGGCCAGCAGAGCACTAGACTCAGGAGACTAGCATTTCGTTCCAATTGTTTTAGAACTGGCTGATACATCAATCTATTGCTCTGATCCTGCTTTTTTCTTTTTTTTCTTTTTTTTTTTTTCTTATTGTGGGAACTTCTTTTTTCTTTTTTTTAAACCATCAGAGTATAAAGATCTGCACACAAGTATGGCAATCCCTTCTGTTTCCAAAATCATAATTTCACATGCTCGGCAGTCCTGGTAACTCTACAAAATGGTTTCCTCACATCTGTGAGAAGCAGAGTTTCATCTATAGCACACAGAAGAACTTTTAAAATCCTTTATTCTGGAATTTTGACAGTATAAACTAATTTGGAGGAAAAAATCAACCTTCCCTCCTCCCCCACCGACCCAAAGCATCCTACATGTTTTGTACAGATCATAGTTTTCCCATTGTTTCATGAGTGAAACTTTTTGTAATGCCTCCCAGTAGTGTACAGGAATGTCAAATGTACTTGTTTCCCAAGCAAAGAGGCTTATATTCTTTTTCTAGGAAAGTAATTAGGTCGAAAGAAAATTATCTTAAGAATTTACTTTGAAGGGGAGACAAAACTCTCTAGTTAAACCAGACTTATTAAGTGAAGTTTGATCAAGGTCTGGAAGCTAGTTGCAAGAAATGTGACAGAAGACTGACTCTCACTAGAAGATTCCTTTGACACTCTATCTCATCACCTGACCACCAACTAATAAGAGAGGAATTTTGTGAAGTATTTTATTAAACTCTTTATTCAGGAGCCTTTGAGTTTAAAAGCAGAACTATGAGGTTTAAAGGTCAGCTTATTCTCATTTTCACCATGATGACACATCACATGAATCATCGAATTTTGCAAATTAGTTTGTTACTTTGTAATCAAAGGAAAAACAAGGATAAAGAATTACTAAAAGCATATTGTCAATTTAGTTTTAGCTATATTTCAATTTGCCATGTACTCTTAAAAGCAGGAGGAAATTTCCACTAGTATTTGCTGTAAAATTTGAGATCACACTCAAGCTCAGTTTAACAAAGCTTAATAATGTAGATTACAGTTTCAAAAATAATATTTTTGAATAGACTGTTCTGAGAATAAGCACTATTATCTCTAGTATTTGCCTAGTGAGAGGTTGGAGACAATAGATATTGAAAAACATACAATTTGGAGTAAATTTAAAAAATCACAACAGAAAATTTTTAGTAGAATTGTCAAACTGACAAACTAAGGACCATTAAATATATGAAGAGTCAAAAAACTCAGATCATAAAACAATACAGTGATCCTTATCAACAACAACTAAATCTTCAAAGTCTATGGTACGGCTGCAAATTTACGCTAAACAAGCATGAACGAACCTCTATATCCTACATAAGGCTGGAAAATTAAAGTACATATTTTCTCCCTTGGGCAGTAACCCTTACCACAATGTGCAATTAAAAAAAAAAAAAAAACACAAAATTTTACAGAAATAATTTATAAACATCGAGGAAATCTCCTTTGTTATGCTACAGCATGGAGTATGGTAAAAAAAATACTATGAGTGAAATTAGTTTCTGGCATATGAGGTAGAACTACGCCTTCAATCTAGAATAATTGAATTTACAGCTTAGCTGATTGGATATAGCATCTTAACATCATTTTGGAGGTTTAAGAATTGCAAGAGCAACAACCCTCTGGGTATTTTGATCACTAGCACACAAGCATGTAACATACTTTGTGTTCAAGGGGAACCTTTATCCAGGATGCAAAGCTGGTGCTGAATTATAATCACCTTCAAAAAGACTGCAAGCCTGTGGGTATTAAGCTTTGCACTCACCAAGCTCAACCAAAAAGATTTATGCAATCTACTCTGGGACCTGACACTTATTCATACAGTAGATCTGATAAGTGCATTCTGAAACCTTGAAGTTTATTTTCATCAGAAGTTTCACATTTAAGGACCCGACCAGTAGACCTTTTTAGTGCTGATCAAACGTACTTCATTATGAGCTCAAGCACAAACACTGTACAAGCACATAGTAAAAGAAAAAAAGAAACAGAAAAGGGAAAAGGGAAAAATGGAAAGGGGAAGGGAAAAAACTTATACTTCTAAAAAGAAAAGTGAATCTTGAAAGCCTAAAAATAAGCTCTCATGTTTTAGGTAGAAGTCAAGATTTTCTTTGGTTTTACTTATCTGGAAATAATTTGTCAGGTGTGTTTGCTTTCCAGTTTCAGGCTATATAAATGCTAGAAGAAATCTGAATCAAAAGACAATAAACTATATTTTTCTTAACTTCTTGGCATCCTTTGAATCTGAAAGCTAATTTCTCACAAACAAGTATTGTCCAAACAAAATGAAGATCAAAAATACCATACTTAAACTAAAAGAAAGAATGTTACTGTTTATTTGCAGTTAACCAGTCTGGACTGTTAAAGATATTGAGGATTAGAGCCGGTATTGACCACTGAGGTACACCATTAGTTACTGGCCACCAACTAGGCTTCGAGGCACTGATCACAACACTGTGGGCCTGGCCAGAGAGCTGTTTTTAAGTCCACATTGCTGTCTGTTCATCCAGTCCACACCTCAACAGGTTCTCTATTGCCCAGAGATGTTGTGGATGCCCCATCCCTGGAAGTGTTCAAGGCCAGGCTGGATGAGGCTTGGAGCAACCTGGTCTAGTGGAAGGTGTCCCTGCTCATGGCAGGGGGGTTGGAACTGGATGGTCTTTAAGGTCCCTTCCAACCCAAACCATTCTATGATTCTATGAAAGTGTTATGGGATATAGTGTTGAAAGTCTTACTGAAGTCAAAGTAGACAATATCCGCTGCTCTCCCCTCATCCACCCAGCCAGTCACTTCACCATAGAAAGTAATCAGGATGGTAAGGCCTGACTTCCCCTTGTGAAGTAACACTGACTGGCAATGACATCAGCCGCCTACATCAGCTTTAATGGCTGAATCTCATCAGGGTCCATGGACTTACCTGTTGTCCAGCTTGCTTAAGTATTCCCTGACCTTACAGTCTTTCACCATCTTCCTCGCTCCATACTTACTCCCCTGGTTTCTGTCGGGGGTTTCTGAAGGCTGCTTTTACTAGTAAAGACTAAGGCCAAGGAGACATTCAGTACCACAGCCTTTTGGATGATCTATGTCGTCAGCACCCCTGCCCCAGTCAACAGCAGGTTTGTGTTTTCTCTAGTCTTCCTTTTGCTTCATATGTACATAAAGAAGCCCTTCTCATTGCATTTGGCATCCCTCACCAGATTCAACTCTAGCATAAACAATAGCCATGATGTTTTGGGTTTCATAAATGTAAATATCATAGGTATATCTATCTAGTCCAGAACTATAGATCTTTTTTCCTTGTGCCATATCAAATAAGAAAAGTTATGTAGAAATATGGACTGTTCTGATTTATTCAGCTTACACAGATGATCCTATGTGCAAGTTCCCCTGTGAGCACTTTTTAGATAGATCTGAAAAATCTGTTCGAAAAGCAAAATAAATCTATTGCTAAGGTGTGAAATGTATCATGGGAAGTTTTCACTGCTCTGAGCCATAAACTCAGGATGCTGATTTATTTTAAGTGAAGTCTTGAGTTTTTCCTCTACCTCTTAAACAGTAATTTTTCCCAGAGCAAAAGTCATTTCTCACCCCTATCTTTATGAATTCATGTTGCTTTTTATGAGAGAAGAAAATCTGTGAGTAATATCAGCTAATTTTTAGAGACGGATAATACCATTTTTATGGTAACTCTAGCAGAGTCTGCTAAGAGTGTAGGAATTCAAAACAACTACCAAAAAACCCCCTCAAAACAAAACTCAATCTTATATATAACAATGCAAGAGAGTAGCCATCAAGTTAGCTCAACACACTAATTCAGTCTTCAAGTTCAAATATTCATTATTTCTGTCAAGTGCTTATTTTGAAAGATACTTTTTCTCCTCTTTGATCTACACTGCTTGTATTCTGTGATTTATTGCTTTGATGTTTGGTGAAGAATGATAATTTTTATTGCAGGATAGAGGATGGTCATTTGAAAGAAATACATTTTGATGAATAACCTCTTAAATTAGTCCTATAGAGTAATACCTATGGATTTATATTACATATTTATACTTCTTCTTAAAAAAAGTTTTAGTCTTTAAAAAAAATTGTTATAGGTTAATAAAACTGCTCAGCATCTGGTCTGTAATACCTTATTTTACATTTAATCTGGCAATCCAGCTGGTTTTGAGCTTTATTTGGAGTTATTTAGGAAACCAAACAAAATATATGTTTTTCAGTGGCAGGCCAAAATGACATTTTGTCACCATGGTAATACGTTGTATACCAATATCAATTACAAATGTCATTTAAATACAACACTTTTTCTGCTGAAAGTTGAAAAATTATATCCAATTATCACCATTACCATTATACTTGACATTTGTCAGATGTATGACGTGACAATTGCTTACTATGTACTAAGCACCCTGAGAGTGAGATTACAGAACAGAAATGAACAAACCATTTGCCATTTAATCAAAATCAGATGCCTAAGTTTTGAAAAAGTATGTCAAAATTTTACATATATCAGGTGTGTAAACTAAGAAAAACTGTTAGCTGCACAAGCCTCTAGAAGGCACCAGTAGCAGCTAAAAGAGAAACTTAGGTTAATATTAAAAAAAAAAAAAATCCAGAAAAAGTACAAAACCAGAGCAAAACCAACAAACCCACAAAAAACTCCTGAAAAAAACCCACATAAACCTGCCTAGATAAACAAAAAACCCCAAACAACTGACAGGAAATAAAAGGGAAGAAAAATTCTAAACATACATCCTAAAAATGGAAAGGAAAAAGCTCCCCCAAAAGGCAGAAATTATGAAGAAGCACCCAGCACTGCCAATCTCCACCATCATACCAAAAAAACCCCACCCCAGCCTTCTCTGCCAAAACATGCAAACCCATGTTATTTTGCGTGCTTTTCAAAGCATGCAAAGTGAGAACATTCACCCCCTAACTGCCGCAGTCTCTCCTTGCTGTGCTCTGGGAGTGTATTCCTGCTTGCCAACCAGGCACGTAATGTTCTTTTACATCAGTTTCAGTCATGGCTCAAATGCAAATTTGAGCTGTGCGCTCTTCGGCATTGCATGCTGCATGTTTCTGCAAATACATGCAAGGCCTGCATCTCCTTTAATTTCCGGAAAGAGACTGTGTTGCACAAAGGGGAATGCCATGCATTTTCTACTGCTAAGTCAGTATTTGCCACTGATGAATTCTATTTCATTATTTGATTAACTTATCTCATTTCTGACAACAAAAAAGTACATCTTGATTAGTATATATTACAGATGAATTATTTACAAGTTAGATAAAAGTTGCGTTTTTGCCAATCATCATTTTGAAGACATGATCATTAATGGAGACAGGAAAAATCACATTTCAAGGGACCAGCAGTATTTTTATTCATCTTAGTGAGGCTATGCCTCCAAAAGAACCGTTGAACCAACTAAACAACCCACAGTCATTAAAAATGGGACTTCCTGTTCCTCAATTCCACTCTTTGCATTACCATGTTAGCATTGCACCCGCTGAAGGCAAATGAAACTCACTTTAAATGTCAGTAAAAGTCAACCTGGATAATTTTCTGCCTTTTTAAAGTGTTCAATGGCTCAGAGAAGGCTTATAGAAATACTTCAGCTAATGAAAGGGCTCAAAATTGCAGTCTGGAAGCTGGGAAAGAAAAAACATAAGTGAGGGAGAGCAGGAAGAAAAGAGAGGAGAATGATCCCTCCTCTCTTTGATGAGAGTGAACCTGTAGCTGAGAAAAAACACAGGCACCTGCATCATGTTCACCCTTCTTACAGTCTGGCAAGCACCTATTAAATAAAGATGCAGTTATATTTAATTAATATTAGATTTTCAAATAAATCCACCACTGGAATAACCATATTTTTCCTGGAATTCTCCAGGGAAAAGTCTGTCAAATAGGAGGAGGTACGTGCAAGATCCATCCCCAAAATGTCATATTCTAAATCTGGAGCCTCATGTTGATAGAGCCAAAGTAAATGGTTCAAAATCAGTCACACTTTAATGTGGCTGAATACAGTCTGAAGAAGTTTAACAGTTGTTCATATGAGCATAAGCTCTCTAGCTTATTTTTCTAAAAATAACTTTATTTTTGTTGCCTCCTTGGTTCATGGCAGCCTGGAAGAGCTTGCATTTGGGAAAAGCAAGGAATTATTTTAATTTGAAAACAGATGACACACCAAGAATGTAACAACTTTGTCTTGAACTACAACTTACTTTAGGTCCTCAAAAGCAAACACATGACAGCATTCTTTAAAAGGTCAATTACAGTACAATACAATGTTATACTCTTAAAGCATCCAAGATAGACGTGTCATTCTTTCTCTGTCGTGGTGAAAATGAAAAAAACTCTAACCAAGATCTTTCTAAGGAGATGAAATTCATGAAGAGAGGGAAGAAATACCTTACATCCATTGAATTCACCTCCCTGGCCTATGACAGTTCTTAAAACATACTTTGATCAAAAGAAAACACAACTGTGCCATTGAAAAGGCACTTTTTTCTGTTCCTGTGATTAGCATTTCTACATAATCATGTAGATCTGAGATTTTTCGTCTTTGCAAATTGCAAGTCTAATTCCTCTTGTAATTAATTTGTAGCAATACAATGAAGTATTAGCTTTTTATGAAATGTACAAATTTCAATGCGTAAATTAACAAACCTTCAAAGAAACAAGTGGAGCAGTAATGAAAAGAAAAAGCATTAATTTGATGCTTGATATTTAGAGTCCTTTAAAGAATCTGACATGATGATACCATCATTTTTTCTGTCTCTTTTTAAAGTGACTTCTCTAGGACAAATGTCTTACAAACAATAGTGTGTATATATGAAGATATACATATCTATATAAAATTGTGAATGAAACCTTGACTCTTCGAAAACTAATAGAAATTATTTGCAAGTGTTACAGAAGACACAGTTTTTCAAGCAATCTGTAAAATTACAAAACTTGCAGTGGCTGCTAATATGATATATTTATACTTCTGCAGAAGTCCTAAGATGAAAGATGAAGCTCAGCATGTATCCTTTCACGATTAAAGTTATTTCTGTGTCTCAGAATAGAGGCGATGAGATCAAAAAGTTGATCAAATCCTTTGATTGATGATATGGCATTTAGGCAAGAATGGCTAATTGCATGACAAGGATTATTTTGCTGATAATTCTGTAGAAGGGGTCACACAGGATCTCACACTCAACATGAGTCAACACGTATTTTCTGCTATGAAAAAGACAATCAGATTGGGAACAACAATGTAAAGGTCTCCTGCAAGACACATGAAGTAAGTCTTTCATTCTGTCCGGTACTGGTAAGACACCAGATACTTACTGGGTGCAGTTTTAGGAACCCAGCTTAGAGAAAGATACAACTGAAAGGGTTAAAGAAAGCATGGATTTAGGAAAAACAGAAAGACTGGGAGGGAATACATGAACAAAGGGAAAAGAAATATTTTTCATGCTCCTGTTGGACAGAATATTTATTATATTTAAATTGTATCAAGAAAGACTCAAGTTAGACATTAGGAAAAGTCTTTCCAACCATAATTATAGAAAGGCATCATAATAATGTGCCCAAAGAGGTTAGAGGTCTTTAAGACCAGACTAGAAAACAGGAATTACATAAGCATAGGAGACACTGCCTTTGGCAGAAGATTAAATGACCTCTTGAGATAACCTTCAAGCCCTAGTAGTCTAAGATTTATATAGCACCTAGAAAGTTAATAAAAAATTTTCAAGATCACCTTAGACGAAGTAATTCATAAGAAATTGTATAGGCACAATCTTTGGTAATAAGTAAAAAAAAATGCAGGAAATCAAAATATGAGGGTTAAATCAGCAATTGTTTTCTGTGATGAGAATGAGTGACATTTTATTACTAATAAGAGTTTGAGTGGGAGAAATAACACACTAACACATGGAATGCAAAATTAGTTAAACAGTCACAAAAAGCGAAGTACTTTGAAAGCAATGTTTACTAAAATTGTTACCCCCAACTACAGCTCTTACACCATATGAAAAGTTAGACTTGGTAAACCATATTTTGTAGAAACTTCAAAAATGAAGTTATGAGACTGAAGCAGCCTTTGAACTCTGTCTTGTAGAGAAGGAGAGAGCAAGAGAAAGGAAGTGAACGCATCTTAACTAATCTGGTTTAAGGGAAGACAGACCAAAGGCAAGGGAAAAAAGAAATGCATATACTCAGGCACAACCACAGTATAGAAAACATGGTTTTCTGTTTTGCCTTGCAACAGTGAATTGTTTTACAATTCTCTCTTGAGATAAAAGTTCCATGGGGAGTTGTGGAGAATGTAGTCTAATTTATTTTAATGATCAGAGCGGTCAATTAAGTGCCTACACTTACAAGAGAAGAACTATTTATGTCTGGTCATTGTCTTAATAAAGATTTCTCTAAACATTGGACAACTGCATTTGGGAAATGTGAGTAGCCATTACACACTTAATGACTAGGAAATTCAATACAGGTATTGTTATCATATGTCCTTCAAAATGAGACTCAAGATGTTATGATTTTTTTAAAAATCCCAGCATTTTGTCCTTTTTTTTTTTTAACTAGATAGTCTAAATGTGTTCTTCTTAAGTAATTGCTATTTATTGTCTGTTGAAACAGGAAAATCTATTTCTGAAGAGAGAATAACAAAACAAAATACAAATGTTAGTTTACATCCAAAACTCATGGAATTGATCAATTTTAAAACATTTGTTCATGGTTTTTTCCAGGCTTTAATTGAATGATATCTTTGAGGATGGGAATGTCTTTTCAGTGGTGTTCATTACATTGCTGAAGAAAATATAAAAAATATAGCATCTTTTGAGAAAATAATGAAAAATGTCACTGTGGAGAATTTGATATTGAAGCTGAAAAACTGAGAAAGAGCTACATGTGTATGCTGTGTTTTAAGGACCAGATATTTAAAGATTAATTTCATATCAATAAGATGCTAGCACTGATACTGACAGGCAGTTGACCTATCACCTGCCATGGCAATTCAATAGATTCACCGAAATAGAACTAGAGACTGTACAGTATATTTCTTGCAGACACATGAGCTGCAGGATTTAAAGCAGGCGATCAAAAAAACCTATGAGCCCTCAACAGCAACAGTCTTTACCAGCATCAAACACCTAAGAGCAGTTTTCAGCTGGCAGAAATCACATCTAGTCAAAACTATTTTTAAAAATTCTAAATATTACTGATTGAGGGTTTACAATTTATAGACTCTCTTTTGGGCATTTTCAAGATTACTCCATTGCTTTCCTAAATACTTCTTCCATTAGCTCCTGAATCTTGTTATTGTGCAGCTGTAAGAGGAACCTGTGCTTTATTTCGTACAGTAGAGCAGATCCTTCTGCCTCACCAGTCTCAGAAAGCGGAGGCTGACAGGTAGGGAATATGTAGGTGTTACAGAGCAGTCTTCACCTTATCCTGGTTCCCATGCCACTCGCTCTCCCACTTTTTTTGGTGATGCCTTGTCATATCATGTCATACTCTTCTTCCTCCCATAGCTCTCAACATAAGGTGTGCATCTGTCTTTGATTTTCCCCATGCTATTTTTTATTTTTTGTTGTTGTTCCTATTAATATACCCCACTATTTGTATCTATTTCATCTGTATTTTCATAGGGTAAAATTACTAGAGAGACACATAAGCAAATATGTCAGTGGAAAAATAGACCAGAATTAGCACGCTATGTTTCAGTTCTCTTAATACCTGCATTTGTGTTTCTTCATAAATTACCCTGGATTTTGTCTTTTTATAAATTATGTGTTGTCCAATTCCTTAGTGTGTTGTGATGCCAGTATAATACAACATGTTACATCAGAAAGGTAGAAACCAGATGTTAAGTTTTAAGTAGTATTAACACATTAATGTGAAAGCATTCACAACTGCAAATGCCAAAAATTTGGAATTTGACTAACCTATAATTGCTTACTAATGCATTTAAATTAATGACAAAACCAAATACCTTTTAAATTATATGGGCAATTTGTATATCTACCTCATTCAGAGAATAGACAGCCATCCAATAAACCATTTTCTCTTTCTTAAGCTTTTATCATTTATCCTCTGATTCAAACTGGTTGGAATAGACAACTTGTTCCTGAACAATTTACAACTGTCATAAATTAGGAGGAAATGAAACTAAAACAATTTGAGGCAATTAACTGTAATGATAAGTGGTCTACCTATAATTAAAAACTCGTCTTACCAGCAGCAAAGATCTGTACAACAGATTCTCACCATGTTTCTCTTCTGCATGAGTTTTAATAACAGTCCCTCTTACAATGAAAACAGAAATGTGGGAAATTAACTACCTTAGGCTGCACAACTGAATATTCCTCTTTGCACACCTCCTTGGTGTCTATTGCAGAATACATTGCTCCAATGACAGGGGTGTAACTGTTAAATTAAAGAGATGTATATATATATATATTTTTTTTTTTTGGGGGGGTGGGAATTAGAAAAAAGGAAAATGATAGCTCATGTTAAAGCTGAACTACATATCTAAATGTCTTGGGTCACCTGTGAGGTCTACATTTTTTTTAGTATTGTGACAAGTACAAATAGCTTGGTAATTTCCGGTTGACATAAATATATAGGTGTGGATTAGTTCATTAAAACATACAATATGGAAAGGGTACTTATTTCTCGAAGGCAGCAGTCCAACAGTTTTAAAAAAACTTCAAATACGCAACTTCATCAAATTATGATATTTAAAATAAAGAATAATTATTTTCAATTTAGTGAAAAAATTATTCTTATATATACTAAATAGTAACTGATGAAGGAGCAATAATAATTTTAAATCCAAACATGCCATTTAGAAAAGCACTTAGCTTTCTTAAAGAAAAATTATTCTTTGGAAAATTGGTTTTACTCATTAGTGAAATTTCACTTGTTAAAATTTAATCTGCAATGCAATGGTAAATCAGCAAGTTGATTTTTCTTAATGAGACATTTAACTGAACCAAAATATTGCAGAGGAACACCGTCATGTACTGCACGATGGAAGTAGGAAGAAATTTACTTTTTTTAAACATAATACAATGATTCAAAAAAATATCTGAAAAAATATATTGAAAAAAGCAAAACCAATTTAAGAATAGTGGATTTGCTTCCCATGCCTTGGAAATTACTGGAATAATTATACTTTTTTAACATTAACCTAGAATAAAAGTAAGAATACTAAGTGATACTGGTTTATATAATGCAGATTATGCAAAACTAACTCAATTTCATTCTCAATAAAACTTTTAGTAAAATAAACTAAGAAAGGTTTAGAATTCAACTTTGTTGATGCACGCACGACAGTCTTCCCCATGGAATTGCATAACATCAAAATCAGAATCACCTGGAATACTGATGTCATGTAGTAGATCTGTTACAGAAATATGCATGTATAAAGGATGCCCTGAACAGTCGGCTAAAATATGGTTGCTGATTACTGATTAAACACTTGGTTTCTAGCTAAAACCCACAAGTTCATGAAGCTCCAGTTGCACAGCTCTGTGCTGTCTGTGAAGCTGTCCTGCTCTAAGTTCTACCTATTGCTTTCTGGTTAAAAACTCATTTTTGTTATCAGCTATTATGGATTGTAGGAAAAAGCTGAGTTGAGATCTTCTAGTGGCTGAAGCAAAAGCAGTTTGGAGACAGGAAATGAAAGAAAAACAGTGGAAGACTGTCAAGAGCTTTATATGGTGACCTCTTTGGTAGTGAAGCCAGATCTCAAGAGAAGGAAAATAAGACATTTACCATATTTTGACCATAGTTTACTGACCACAAATGGATCTTTTGAAACTTGATTTATCCATTTCTGTGTCAATCATACCTTTACACATGCAGCTCTTTTTGTGTATTTGTAATGGAAATATTTTGACACTTTATGTATATAATAAACTAATTCCAGATACATCTACTTGTAACACATGAATAACTAGGAAATTAAAATAGGAGGTACAATAATGTGGGAAGGAATTAGATTGTATTTGTGTACAGGAAAGCTCAGATGAGTCAGTGAACTTCATTTTACATCACCGTTTTATAATCTTTTCCTATTTTGTTAGTCTCCATATGTGGCAATGCACAGGGTAACAGACACCTCCAGCTCTTTCTAATGTAGTGAATTTTAATTTAAAATGGGTATGAAGCATTCCTCCATACCAATTAATGCAACACAAAACCACTTGAGAAACCTCCCCTTTTGAGACTGTTCTTGCTCTTTCTCTGCAATTCCCAGTGTATAAATTCTGTGACACCAAATCTTGCAGTTGAAATACAGACCTGGAGTGTGTGCCCTTCTTCACCCCTCTCCCTAGCCCCTTCCTTCTTCCAAGAATTTTTGCAAGATAATTCATATTCAAACCCCCATTCAGGCAGCTTCAGTGACAAAAAATACCACCAACCACTGCAAAGATTTGTTTTTACTTTTGGAAAATGTAAATGTGATCATTAGCTTAGTATATAAAATAAACTGGGGGAGACTGGAAGGGGGAAACATCACTGTCCTGCTGTTTGCCAAAGTGCATAATAAATGCTAAGGTTTCTTTTCTTATGCTTCCATTTAATGAGAAAAAGATGAAAGATCAGAATTCTTGGAGGACTGAGTGTTGGGGATTTTTTCCCTCTTATCTGGAAAAAGCAATCACATGTTTAGTACCCAAAGCCTAAAAAGGGGACCTTACAAAACGAGAAATGTAAAACCTAAACGGAGGCAACATGGCAAGCTTGTGATTAATCTCGCTTGTGCTGGGAGACAGGTCCCGTGTTGCTTTCAGCTCATTGCTGAAACGATATAAACATAACTTCCCACGTTAGTACTCATTGCATTACTGTAGTCATGAAGACATGCTTCCTGCCTTATTTCTGTCTGGGATCTGAATCAAACTGATACAAATCAAATTGCAAGGGTTTTCTTATAACGTTCTCTTGCAAAGAGGAGTGTATGCAATGCAAAAAGAGAGAAAAACCAAGAGTCTTCAAATACCATTTTTGGAAGCAGAACATGTGTATTACTAAAGTCAAAGAGGCACAGCAAATGTGTGCTTTTTGTCCTACACATAAAAGAAAAATAAGAAATCCTTCACAGACAAGAAAATAAATTTTTCTTGAAATGAAAATCTGTTATCTTAGGCCCTGATCCTGACTGAAATCACCGGGAGATAATCCCACTGATATCAAAGCAGCAAACAAACGAGCACGGAAGGGAGTATTGTATATACCTTACCTTGCACGCAGCGTTGTCAAATGGCATATGAACTCCTCCTATACATTTGCTCCTTCTATTAAGTTTTTAGCCTTACAAGCAACAACTGTCTAAAACAATACTGAAAATAAATTCTTGATTACTTTTTTGGAGCAACTTTCTCACGGCTTATCAAACTAGAATAAAACTCCTAGTATAAACAACTTTTATAAATGTCATTGAAATGTCTTAGATGAATACAGTGATACTGTAGACTTCAGTGATTTCAAAAGGATCCAGTCATTCCAAGGCCATCTTCTCACTACGACATGATGCATGATATTTCTGAAGCAGCAGAAAAAAAGGAAAGCATTGCCTGAGGAAGTAAAACTGAGTCACTTTTCACACAGGTATGCTATTTCATGACTGTCAGGTGGAAACTCTTCAGGATTAATGCTTTATAATTCTCATATGGCTGATGCTTTAGAACTTCAAAGCGTAGTAGAACATTTCAAATTTTCTTCAGCCCATGAGGAAAAACCTTTTCATTGAAAGTTGCTGTCAATTGGAATTTTGAATTTAATACCATACAACTGCTACATATTATCTGAAGAGTAAAATTATGCACAACGTGTGCAGTTGTCCTAGTAATGGAGTTTGTTTCGGTGTAAAAAATGCCTTGTCTTAGTGCTGAAAATTACAGTTATTCCTCTTATCTTTCAGCATTGCATTACAAAAGTTTTCTAAACTACTCTCAGTTTAAAACCAGGATATTCCTGTGCAATTATGTCCTCTTTCACCAATAAACACAGATATATCGTTGATTGAAAAGATAAGTAATCAGAGGGTATAATGAAGAAAATCAATATATGGTTCCTGAGAAATGGACTTAAGCAGTTTAAATTTGAATTCTAATAGTGGCAAGTCATGAATATAGAATTTGCCTCTGTAAAAAATAATCTGTTTGCTATAAAACGATCCCCAGTTATCTAATACTTCAAGATACAGTGTATTAGCACCCTCGCTGAATCTGTGTGAAGCTGGCCCCCTTTGGCAACTAAAAGAGCTCTTTGAACCATAGAACAGATGTAATGAAAATTGGTTCCATTAAATGCAGCTGGCAAATTACAAACTGAAAAATTAATGCACCATACCAAGACTCTGGGGGCTAGAATGAATCAAGGTGTGGTTGCCAGATGCTAACAGTTCTTCTTGCTCCCATTTTACTACAAAATAAAAAGTAGAGTAGCTTATAAATGTGCACTAAAACAAGAACTGTAAGTGTAATTACAACAGAAATGCTAAAAGTCAACAAAACCAGTAAGGTTGAAAGTAACCTCCATTGCTACACTCCGAGAGTGCTTGTCACAGCATGGGAAATATTAAGGACATACAATACTACATGGGAAAACTAATGGAAGAAAAATGGATGAAGGGCTAGCAAATTCAAATACACAACTTCTAGCTCACAATTTTCCCTAAGCTGTAGATTTCTGGAAGCTGAGGAAAGAAGTTCAGCTCTTTTACGCTTTTTCTAGCTATCCATGGCTGAGCACAATTAGAACAAGACATTTGCCTGGTAGACCTCATGGAAAATTTATCCTCTCTCTGTTGAAAACCTGAATGAGAATAAAGGAAAGGGTGCATGTTCTCAGCTACTGCTGCTTTGGCAAAGCACCTGAAATCCTGCTTTTAAAATAGACAAACATGCAGACAACCTAATCACTATTTCCTTTGTGCGTGAATATGTCCAAGTAGACTTCTGAAGCACCCTGACAAGCCAGCGGTACACAGACAGTAACATGATGGACCAGAAAAATCAAAACTAAAATAATGTGCCTACGTGTCCTACACACACAGCAGCCTAAAGTCTACAGAATTGGTTCTGTCATATTCTGAAGTATCCGTCAATCTACAAGCATTGACATTTCCTGATGTTTTTCACCTGCTGCATGACTATTGCTGAATTTCAAGGCTTTTTTTTTTATTCTTTTTAAATGAAATGAAGTTTAAATATTTTTAAAGCACAGCTTATTGCAATCAGCACATCTGGATGTCCATGTCTGTCAGAAGCTGCATTGTTGTATGCGCGTGATAAGGCATAAAAATGCCTCCAAAATTAGAGGGTAGTAAAAACGAAGGCTGATGGAACCAAATTGCTACATGACTTTCAAAAATTAGAACATGAAAGCCTGTGGTTAACAACAATGAAGTTAGGTGTAATCAGACTGAAACAGCCCTTACCCAGAGTAAGGGTGAGTGCTCACAGCTAGTGGACTTCTGCAGTCCACTTGAGTTCCCTGATTTCGTGGTGAGTTTGTTTCTTCAGTGTGTCTGTGAACACAACTACTTATTTGATAGTGTGCATAAATTGGTATCTCTGTTTCAAGGCATTTTTCACTCCATCATAAGCTCTACCACTGGTTTGCCTGTTGGGTTTTGTTTTTTTTTTTTTTCTTCAAGTGCTGGCATAAAGCAGGCTGCATCTCATATGACTCAGATATTGTATCTGCCATGCTTCCTGGGAATAACCGGCTGGCCTCAGTAACAAATATGGCAAAGCAAATACTTTTGTAAATAATCCAACTTTTTTTCTTCCCCCCAAAACTTTTTTTCATATTCTTAACCCATTTATTTGTGGTTGTTCTCACTCTGATTTTATTACTAGAAATTCACATTTTCTAGGCTACCTCATGTCCTCCTTCCAAAGGTCCCAAAGCCTTTCAAACACCAATATATATCTGCTGTTGCCAATGGCCATCTAGCCAAAAATCTGAACTCCCTGCCTTGTTAAACGGTGAAGCTAGGGTCTTTAAATGACGGATTTTGGAATATAATACCTCATAATATCTTAACCATTTTCCCCCAGACGCCATCACAACCAGTTTCAGTCATAATGAAAAACAAGTATTAATCACAATGAGATACTTCATCAGGCATGTTTGCTGATGTACAGACAGGATGGGTCAGCAGATGGAGACACTTAAAAGGTATACAGTGAGGCAGTTTATTGTGGGCTTTAACCTGTTGTTAAGTCAAAGATTTACATGAAGTACAAGAGGTGAAACTACTTTGGCAAACTAATTTTTGTACCTTCAAAAACTGACTATTCAAACTACTTTCTGAATTAGTTAGAAGTGAACATGTGCTTTAGCAGGGGAAAAGGGAAATGGGCAAAGTGAATTCAAGCTGATTGTAATCCTGAAGGATTCCTTGAATGGTATACTTCAAGAAAGAGATGCCCTACCTCTCAGGTCTATAACCTGAGATAAAAAGTGTGCACGAAGACTAAATTCCTGACAACTGAATCAGGAAAGCATATGAAGTAAGTTTCTCCCTGGACATGAGAACAGAGGTCTCTCAGATTTACTCTTCACGCAACTAGATTAATTTTGGTTTCCTTTATTTATCTGTTTTTCACAAACATTTTAATTGCATCATCCATTTGAATCACTGTAAATTAATATATTATTCACTTTTAATGAAAAAGTAATTTTAAGCTAATGGCATTTATCCAAGGGTATGATAAACATAAACCCCAAAGTTATAGCACTGTTTAACAACAGCCAGGCTCCCAGTTGCTTATCCCAAGCTATTCAGAAGAGATGGAAACAGCATAAGTGATTTGTGATACGTGCTCAAAGGAGAATGTACCCATAACCTAACACAACAATACTAAGCAAAGAGTATCGAGTAAAGAGCATTCATTCATATAAATGAATTAAATGTGGGTAAAGGTGGGAACTCCAAGAGAAGATGCCAACCTCTCTCTTACTGCTTTATGCTGACTATCAAGATCACAGAATGACTGAGGTCAGAAGAGAGCTGTGGAGGTCATCTTGTGCAACCCCTCTGCCCACGCAGGGCTGATCAGAGGGAAAACAGGGCACCATAGCCTAGTCCACACAGGCTGAGATCACAGAGGTCATGGACATAAACTGTGTTTTGAGAAGGGGATGCACGATACAGAATGTGGTTTATAAATAGTATTGAAATAGTGTTTTAGCAAACAAGGTCAAAAGAACAGCTTCCATTGTCTGACAATATAGGTTATATTAAGCAAGGAAAGCCAAACTGCATTCTTTGACTTCAGGAACAATAATGTAATTATTAATGAAGTGATTTACGGAAATGTGATACATTAACTAACACGTATGAAAGCTGCTGTGGAAAAGACAAATTTTAAAAAGCATATGGAATAGCAGAAGAAAAGTTGGACAGATAACGACCACAGGAAATGACCTTGAATCAAATGATGGCAAATTAAGGCAGAGCGAATGATTGAGATTTCATAGTAAATCTTTATCATTGCGCTGCAGTATAGTATCAGAAAAGAGAACAGGAAAATTCAAGAGTGCAGAGAGGGCAGAAAACCTCTCATGAAACACTGCATTTCTACCTTCCCCATTTGTAAAGGCATATTTTGTCTTTAAATGATGCTTACAGAATAAGATTTGTTATGACTCTAATATGAAGAATACACAGGAGCCTCTAGAGGGACAAGAAGCCTTAAGATGAGGAGGAGGGGGAGAAATTTAGACATTCAAAGGAAATATTGATTACCAGATCCTAAGAAGAATGTTGTGAGTAAAATAATAATGTTCACCTCCAGAAAACAGGTACCAGTTATTGAAATATGGACAATGAGAATGAATGTTTTCATTAGAGGAATAAACAAGACTGGTGCAATAGAACAGCAGAAAAGGGTCTTATCTTTAGCGCTTTTCCCCCCTTTTCCTTAAGAGGAGATTGGTGGTAAACAAGTAGAGGTGGAGAAATAAGTAAAAGAAGTATCCTAGGCAAAGAATTCAAGCTTAGGTTAATAGGACATTTTAGATTAATCAAGGGCAAGGAAAGATGCTTATTGTTAAGCATGCAGGAATTAATTTTATTTCATCTTTTTGTGTTTCTCACCTAACAGACTACAGAACAGTAAGAGTTTTAGCAAATGTCTGAATCCAAAACACACTCTTGTGACATTCAGAAGTAACCAGAGCAGTCCATGTACTCCTTTAGGGTTCAGATCACAGGGATATGGACCAGAGGAAGAGTTTTCCAGGAAGCCATGACAGATGGGAAAATCCCTTGACAGCAGGTACATACTAAAATCCCTAAGGTTCAAAGAAAACTAATGGCATACCTATGGTTATTAAGGACATGCATTATTCACATGTAGAAAAAGACAGTAAAAGTTCTTCTGTCAGGGTCTCTATTGAATGTGAAAATGCAAGAATCTAACTAATAAGCTAAAAACATTCACAGAAAAAAACCCCCAAACATCTTTTTCTTAACCTGAACTTCATAACTATGATCCCTAAAATAGATCATTAAAACAAGATTTATAAATTTTGCCTTATTACACCTTACTCCAGGCAAAAAGAATTATTTCCTTGATCAAACAAAACAGGACTTTAGGAAGCAAAATGGGAAAAAAGAGACCCCAAAACAACAGTGACAGGAAGAAACTACAGACCACTGCCAGTGTCATATTCCTGCTCCCAGAAGGCAAACAATGTTTACTTGGTTGGTCTAATAGATGGAATCACTAACTATACACATGTGCACAAATGGAGAGGGAGGAAGTCAGTCACACAGAACATAACAATCCACTGGGACACAAGGTCACATCCAGCAGTGTAACAAAAGAAATAATTCCAATCAGGTTGTTTTGAAGTGAAATAGCTTGTGCCCTAGTGGAGTCTAGTCAGTTCCACGACAATGGCCACATCACTAATTCAATGAAAAGTCATAAAAAATTTGATTTCCAGGTTTTTACCTTGCCAACTGTTGTTACTTACTGATCCTTCTCTACTGTTGAAGAACATGGCAATGGGCCAAAATCAATTAACAGAAATACCCCTCACTGTCCTTTCCTTTTGTATACATGGGACTCTTCCTGGAAGAGCTGTATGACACTGATATTTCTTAATTTTCCTTTGTCTTAAATCTTGTCCTATCATTTATTCTTGCAATGCTTACGAAGTGTGTAATATTATTGTATTAATACTTAGATATTCATTTTCCTTGTAGCTACAGACAGACAAAATGCAAGGCAAAAAGGCAAATGATAAAAATTATAATTACAGTCTTTTAAGAATAAAGAAATAAAAGAATTTTAAAACGAACTCCTAGCACAAAACATGTTGGGCATAACTTTTTGGCACAGGATAAGCCTGTGAAATTGAGTTTTTGTCAAATTAGCTCACAGAAAATTCAGATTAGCGATGGAATGACTTTTAATTTTTTTAATATTCTGTGGGTATTTATACAGATGGCTACAGAAAAAAGTATAGAAAGTAACAAATGTTAGTTTAAAAAGCACCATTATTTTTGTCACTTGTCTGTGTTTGAAAACATTATTGATCCACTCTCTACATTGCTACATACAAAACTAGACTATTTCCTGAATATCCTTTATACGTACATGTATATGTGCACATATGTATGCACACATATGTTCACTCACACATAGAGTGATGTGTGAAAACCTGTGGGACAATGAAGGGAGATGCAGGTGTTGAAAGTGCTGGATTTGATGGAAATGCAGGAATTCTTATTTATCTATTGTCCTTTAACAGACGCAGAATGAGACAGATAAAACTATGCTGGTAGCTAGCTTAGTGGAAGCCAGAGCAACAGAAGACATTATAACCACAGCCTAATCAAAGCCATGACAAAAAGGGAGGAAAAATATATTAAGGGATGTAAATCTGATTAATTGGAAGTCATGGGGCACACGTCCAATATAAATGGGAGACAGAAAAAGAAGGATGATGCAATCCTGTTAAACTGTCTTCAGATATGAGAAGTTGAAGGTTCTTGGTAAAGGAGAAATCAGTGACAACCATTAGCACTTTTCAGTCTTACTGCAAGTTAATGTAACCCAGGAATCAGTATGTCTCATAGTGAGGGTTGTTCTTTTTAATGGAAAGGATACTTCTGGTCTATAAAATCATTTATCTGCTATTGTTAGTCTGCTATTGCTAGTGGTCTCTAGATTTCTCCCCTTCCTGATGGCTGTATGATACTAAGAAAAAAAAAAAAAATGCCAATAGTACAATGAAACTGGGTGGTTCTTTGCACCTGAAAGAAATCTTGGAAAACTTGAGTTGTCAGAATGATTTACCAGCTTAGTCCCACTTCTTGTTCACTTTATTTTCCAGTATGTCTAGGAGGTACAGATTTTTTCTGACTGCCAAAGTATGAGCTATGTAAGACCTGTTGTGATAAAGCTGTGCTCCAGGATTTAATCAAAGATTACAGAAAAGCAGGCACAGCTGGTGCAAAATTATAAGAAATTAACTGCATACAAATTTGTGAAGGTAGATACTATTTTAGGGAGTGTATCACCTAACAGAAATTGCAGAGCCAATATTTTGGACACAGAGTTGAAGGTCTAAATGCTGAAAGGAACTGGCAATTCCATTCCAGTTCAAAAGAGCTATTTTCTACCATCACAGAGCTGAAATTATTTACACAGACACGTGTTTTGAATGTAAGAACACAATTCCCTAAGATTTTTAAAAGTTCTTCCTGTTTTACTATATGGAATTTCTTAAGTATCAAAAGGCTTTGCAAGGAAACAGTGTTACTAAACACCTTGATGAATAGCTATGAATATCTCAGATGGAAATCAGATAAATCTCAACAGAAGGGTTTTTCTATAGTAAAGAACATCCCTTCAGTTCCCTTTTATCTGTGGTGAGCAAGGCTATTTATTGATTAGGGAAACCAAATTTTCATGTATGTCGGAATATCTCTGACATCATGATCTCCGTGATCATACACATGAAAATTAAGACTAGGATCACTCACATGATGGTGAAGCTGGTTTAAATTTAACTTTCAAAGTAGTAACAGGAACCATGTTATCATACCAGTAGAAAAATTCAGACAGGTATTTAGATAGGATAAACTGTAGGATACAGCTTGCATGGGAATCAACAATGTACGGCTTTAATGAGATGATTTGAAAGGGGTATTTGCAAACTGTCTAGTAATAAGTAATTTTAGATGTCTCAAGGCCAGTCATGGGGAGAATGCAGTCGTTTATAGTTTTATAATCTTTGTGACATGGTGCCCTCCAGCAAGCACAGAGTGGGTCCTATTTCAGTTGTTTTAAAAGACCTGAATAAAGTTGGTCTCAGCATGTTAAAACAGCGTGAAATACATTCCCTTGCAAATTGTTTACAGAAAAAAATGTGTTTATGGAAATGTATCACTGATTAAAATTACCAAAGGTAAAAGACTCTCTCTGAGTCTTTTAATTGTATTTCTTCCTAGAGTACGGCTAGTAAGGATGCTATTCTAAACTCCCACTATGAAAAATAATAACAAAGTGGGGTTTTTTTTCTTTGAACTACTATTTTCCCTAACTATTTTAAAAATATTTGTAAATTCTAGTTTTAAAAACCTCACTGCTCCCTTGATGAACAAAACCCAACTCTCCTCCTGGAATTTTGGTCTTGTGAACAGGCACAGATGTTTTGTACCTTGAAAACAGACTGTGTCAGAATAGTATCTTAAAAACACTTTAGTGAAGATGTTTGGATTCTGAAGATGATCGTTTATGCTAGTTCACTACTGAGACTGGACATGGAAATCTGAGTAACATGAAATCAACAGACAAGAATTTAAGGAAAAGTGCTAGAGAAAGTAAATTGAGACCTCAAATTTATTCCTACTCCAACTGGTCAAAAACCTGTCAATTACTGCAAAAAAGCTTCTTTGTTTGAAACAAGAACTTTTCCCAGTAAATGAAATAATTTTTATAATTTCTTCTTAAGTGGTCATAACTGAAAACTAGATAATTACCTTAGTCTAACACAACTAGTCAGAAGTTCAAAGCTTCAGATTAGAGTGGTGTGACTGGTGCCATTACTTTTCTGTTAAGTGAAGAGACAACAAAATTGTGGATTGTACCTGAGAGAACAGAAATTCAGTGCTACTCATTGTATGTTACACACTGTATATGTGGGTTTGTTCTTTTAATCTACTGTGTGATCAAAGCAATAACAGGAGTAAGATTTTTCCCTAGGGTCTCTTCAGAGATTGGTTGGAAAAAAGCCAACATAGGAAGAGGGAATCTCTGTCATAATGCAATAATGTTCTAAGTATGTCCATTCGTGTATGTTTACAATCATTATACAATTCAGTCATACCACAGAAGAGATATCTAAAATAGCTTTCTGCAAAAACTTTGAGGGAAAAAACCCCAAACATTAATGAAAGGGCTCACATTGAACTGACTATGATTCTTTTTTCCAGAAGAAATGTTTACATTTATTTTAAAATGAAAAATCTTATTTCTTAAAAGTAAATACGTTTGGCTGTTTTGGATTTCACCCAGAGATTGAAACTTTAAAAAGATCTGTCTCAAATGATTTTCACTTAGGTTTCAGTTTGGGGGTGGGGGAAAGGTGCAAGAATCAATTATTTTCACAACTGTATGCACAGACTCTTTTAAAAGCTGTTTGTATTCTTCACACCTACCTGTTCTTAACTGTCTGACTCTTCTGTGGAAAGCAGGACTGGGTATGGGGAGGTTGTGCAGTATGATTGTTAAAGAGAATTAAAAGTTCTGCTTTGATGTTAAAAAAAAAATAAAAATGCTGCCAGTCAGAATTCCTTAAAGTCTTACAGACACATAGACAAAATGTGCCATTTGAGTTTGGAGGAGCAGCATTACTGCAAACTGAAGCTAATTTATACATCTTGCATTCTTAGTACTGAGACATTTACAAGTAAACTACTAAATATAAAAGATTACAAGTTCGCTGAATCAGAAGAAGCTCAGCTTTTGGTATGATTAACTTTTAATTGTATTTTTCCTTAGGGATCACTAGTAGCTAATAAGATCACGAAAATAGGACTTTAAATAGCTGGAGTAGTAAAAGACACCCCATGCACCATATTTTGATATGCTTGGCTGCCTAAGGCATCCTATTGCCTGTGGTTTCAAGAGTTCAGTTTTCATCAATGAAGTCTATAAAAAATCCTTATTTTTGAAATGACAGCTGCTTCAGTACACCATGTGCCTTTTGTGAATCTCAGAGATGCTGCTACCATCTTGTCTTATTTTTACTGTGGTTTGTTAGGAACACTTCTTTGTGAGTCACAAAATCTGAATCACACACTTCTCAAATTTAATGATATGCATCTCACTGATAACAGTGATTGCAGTGATGGCAGTGAATAGAGATTGCAGTTATAAGCATTTAGAGTATCTTCTAACCTTATAAAAAGTATTCTGCTTCATTTTTTGATATTGAGTCTTTCTGCTAACTAGTACAAATTTGTTCCCATCCTTTTCTCAGATGGATCAAGGAACTCTGGACTGTAGAATGTGTTGTTTCCAGAAAAGGCAGCAAGAGGACCTCATACAGGAATAACCCATCTGCAGAGTATGTGTCAGACTAAAGACTGAAGCATCATTCTTCAAGCAGAAAGAGTGGAACATAACCAAAACCACACCTGTGTTATAAAAGGGCATGAATCAAACAAAGCTATCTCCTTTCTCCCAGGGATTTACATTTTTTTTCCTTTCTCCTGGTGCTTCTGAATGGAACTGGTTAAAACCCAGGCAGCTAGCATGGAGGCAGTCTATGCTGTCCTAGTTAATGGTTAATTAAATTATAAGCTGCCATTACAATCGATTTGAGAGTCTTAATTTATTTCCTCCTACATATCCAAAGTAATGTCTCATTTGTAAATTCAAGTAAGGCCCTCACTCATTTATAATGTTTAATTTGTATGGACAAATAAAATTGTTACTGCATAATTTCAGGCAACTACATTTCTGCAACTGAAAATAGATGGAAATCATACACACATAAACACATAGAAAGAATAAATATTTTTACAATATAACCATTCATATCTTTGAAAATACATTCAATAGATTGAGAAACATGGCATTAATAAATGAAGGACATCTTCAAAATCACCAGAGTCAAATAATAAGATTATAGTACTACTCCAATTAATTTATTTATTAATGGTGACAGATCTCTTTACCCCCCCCCCATAACAATACCGTTAGTTCTATCAGAAAATTGATACTGGCATATGACAACCAAGATGCAGAGGAATGACTTACAGAACATCAAGGCTAAGCATTTATAACATAGGGAAAAATAAAGCCCTAATATATTGAGCTTCAGAATGAACAAAACCCATGGCCTTGCACGGCCCCAAGACACTAAAACAGGTGCAACAATTATGTATGGCACTACTTTAGGGACATACTAGCCAATCATCTGGGAGCTCTGCAGTTTTGATGAGAGAATGAATTGTTAATTAACAAATATTAAGATCACAACTTGTCAAGTAAAATTAAACTCAAGGGACAAAGCACTGCTGCCCACGAGAAGCTAAACTATCAAAACTAAACCAGGTCAAAAGTAGTGCATGCCTTTTAGAAACAATGAAAGGAATATTTCTGCTGTTTAATTTCTGGTGGTTTAAAATGCCACATAATAGCTCAGTTAATCTTTTTCTCTGAAGTCTCTAAGAAACAGAAGGATCCTGCATAGGCTATTTCGTAAAAGTCCAGGGATCATAATTACCTCTGAGCTTACATACGAGGCAGGCTTCTTTCCCTTCTAGCAAGACTCCAATGCGTTTGACATCCTAGGGATTTCTTTCTAACAGTGAAAGAAATTGAAAGACAATCTTACTGCTTGAGAAAATTACTCTGTCTGAAGATGAGTACTCACAGTTTTGAACTATGCAACCTCCATATCACAACTGCTGCCCTGCGCAGATGCCATGAAAACACGTTTCCTTAGTCTGAAGATGGGACAGGTGGTTTCGCAGAGCTCACAGAATTGCCCTACGTGGAGGGTAGTTCCCTCACTGTGCAGATCCGAGTATAACAGCAAATGAAGATGCACAGAATACACGCACCACAGCACCAATATGCATAAGCCTGGGTGGAGACCCTGCAGTGTATGAAACTTGTAAATAGGAAAGCAAAGTTGGTCAGCTGATTTCAACATATAAGCCAGAATACTAAACTATGTGAAGAAATATGTTATTTTCAGCTTTCATTTCTAAATTCAGGAATTTCACAGTGTAATTATTCACCTGAAATAAACTCCTGGCACCTGTAAAGTCCAGTAACTGTGCAAATATCCTCAGTGAGGTAATTATTTAATATTTTTCTTTTGAATGAACACTGAAATCAAAGTCCAGCAGCCATTCTGTTCTATTTGATCTAGTCTGGATTTTCTATTAGTTAGTAATTAGATGGTTTTCCCATCTCTCGAGGCTGGGATCAGAGCATACCCTGTTTTGATTTTTAAAATGCAGTATGCATGAAATATGCCTGTAAAAAAAAATTATTCCTGTTAAAACACATAATGTAAGGCTACGTCTGTTGGCTACTCTTTTTATTATTGCCATTGACAGTGAAACAATAGCCAGCTCATGATGAGCCAAGAAGCTGAAAAACAGTAACAGTTTTTTGAATGAACTGAATTGCAGGTGGATCTACATCTCTGAAGTGTTTCCTCTCAAACAAAATAATTCAGAAGACTGAAAATGTGCAAAATTGTGAAAAAAAATTTCCTCCTGAACATACTATATTTTCTGCTTTTGCATTTTTATGTTTTTTTTTTAATCAGGAAGCTGACAAATTCTGTTCAATATTTCCAAAACTACCATAAATGTAAAACATTCCTTCTGCTGAACTAAGTGTGGATGTTGATTATTTGAAGTGTTGGTTCACAGTGCAAATACTACACTGGATGTTTTTTGTGAGTACTTCTCAATAAAATCAAGTTTATATAATAGTGTACAACTGCTCTAAGTTGCATTTGTATGTGATAAATAAAATTCAAACTCTTTTAATAGATACCTGGCTCAGTGATATTCAGATATTCAAAAACTTTACAAGAAAGTCTGAAATTAACAGGAAAAAAACTAGATGAAAACATGACTCTCAGTCCTGCCTCTAAAATATTTGACATTGGATTACCACAGCTAAAAAGAAAGTGGCTTTAAAAATTAAGGAAAGTTTAATAGATTTTAATACAAATCTATACTGAAAAACACACCTGTGGCAAAACACCGGAGACCTTAATTTGTTCCACACAAAGTCAACACAGAAAATTCATGGGAATGATGAGATCACATCTAGCAGGCAAAAACACCAGGCACACAAACACACGATTTCTTCTATTAAATGCCAAACTCTGTTTTATCACAATTAACATAGCTTTAAAATTACTTCAACTATGTAAAGGCCACAAAATCGACACTCCTTTAATTCAAAACCTATTCCTGATGCAAAAAGTACTAAGGAGCTTCCCCATAATGCACTACAAATTATGCCACTAATGCTCATCTGGAGGCAAAGCTTCTCTCTAATTTGGAGAGCCAATTCAGACCATCCGCTACCTCAGATCTAGGTCTCTCCACAGCAGGGAAAGACAATTGTGCCAAACTGTATTGAATTAAATGTGATTATTTGGCTGCATCTCCTACTATTTACTAAGGTAGAAATGCACAGAGTAAAATAACTTCTTTTCTCTCCTTTTATGTCCTGTCTACCCGCAAGATGATAAAATTCTTAAATTCACTTTTCACCTATGCGACTGGGGAGGGGCAACAGTATTGCCAAATGATTTACTGAGCTACAGAAACCTTTTTATTCCAATGACAAGAAATCTTTAGTCTCGCTTTCTAGTCGAGAAAAGCCTCAAGCACTTCTTTATCCAAATCGCATCAGGCCAGGGCTTTAGGTTTTAGTCAGACATAAGGATTGCCAACCTGTTGAAAATTCTCTTTGATTTCAACTTCACTGTCTCAAAATGATCCCATGTTGCCTTTTATCTAAATGTTTATGTCTGAAATCAGCAACAGCAAAAACTCTACTATTCTTTGAAGGAAGTATCTTTAATCAAAATAGCAATAGAAGAGCACATATGAGTCCATTTTAGTTCTTTACTCTTCCAGAGGCTACCTACACAGCTCAGTCTTCAGAACAGGTTTGTACTCTATGTATATGAATGCTCCGTATTTCAGGACAGCCAATTTAAACCTCATCAGTTCTTCTGAAGGTTGTCAAAAGAGTTCATTAAGCATGCCAATAATAATTCTCTTATTTCTGCTTCTTTGAGTGTCTTCAGACAAAGAATTTAAGATAAACAGAATAAAAAATTAGGTGGCACAGAAGAGGGATAGCGAGTGAGATAGGAAACAGGACAACATGCTGGAGCCTTAATAAGTTATCAGAAGCTACTGAAAAAGACCTTATTCAAACCTCTACCTTCCAAAACCTAATAATGATGACAGAATATTTGGAATAAATGAATAAATTATTCTAAAACAACTGAGAAATTTTAAGATGAAAGTGTTATCTCTTTATAGTGTCCCAAGCGGGGTCTGACATCACAGCTTTTGGATGTGTGGCATTGAAAAGATGAACTCTCCTCTGTCTTGTTTTCTTTGTGCCTCAAACAAGATTAAGTGTGAAAGATGAGGAGATAGGCTGGATCTACCGAAAAAAATATGCACCTGCAATCTGTCTATTCACTGAAAACTTATGGATAGAGATTTCCTGCCGCTGAGGAAGATGTCATCAATTCATAGGGGAAAAAATTATACAGCAGCTTTTTCATTTGCACTAGATGAACACTGTCAGAAACTGAGCACAGAACAGATGACACTCTCACTACCACTGAAGGGACTATGCTACAATGTAAGAAATGTAACAGTAGTAGTTCCTGGCCCTCTAGATCAAAGTATATTATATATACATATAAAACACACACATATATATATGTATAAAGGATATAGTCTGACAATTTAAGACACACTGTGGCTATCTGTATTTAAAGTTTTACTTCGAGGTAGGTGGTGTGAAATCATATAGCAAACGTCATTTGTTTATGGCTTTGTTCCTTCCTTTTTCCTTTCCTCTCTGTCTCACAGGCAGCCTGGTATTTCACAAAACTACACCTTTGACCTAGGCCACCCTCCTCTCTTTCTAAACTTCTAGTTTCTTTAGTGATGCAGCCACTTTCACAACCTGTTCTTTTACCCGGTGGCTTCTAGTATCAAAGTGCAACCTGGTCTCCAGCATGGTAATAATGGAGTCAGGGAGTGCTGCAGCTATACGTACAGGGATGTTGCTTCAGCCAACACACTGGTCATTATAAGTCCATACAGGGACATTTATTAGTTTTGCCACTTATATGACGGTGGGAATGAAGAGATTTATGTAAATTATTTTCTATACCTGTGAAAATAAATGTGTAAGGATTGGGTGCAAGCATTTGCATTTTTCCTACAAATTTATTTTTATGTGTTTACATTTTAATTGAATTGGGAAACAATATACTGTCAAACTTTTAAAGACCACTGACAGCCAAGAATACACTTACTTTCTATCAAAAACCTTTTGCTGTTTTTTAACGTACCTATTCATTTTTGAAGACAGTTCAGAAAATGGTTATTCTTACAGGTTGTTTGAGATGAGGGCTTTATATTTTATTGGTAAATAAATTTCTGAAGTTATGGGAGATAACAGAAGCATTTCTAATTTTGCATTGCTTAGGAGTCACATAGGCTTATGCTTTTTAATACTGCAGTTTTGAATGAGTGTCACAAAGTTATAGTATTATTTTTTAAAATACATAAATCTACAGAAAATTTAAAATACTTATACAGAAAAATTTAAAAATGCAAGTCTGCGTGCACAGCTTTTATATTACACCTTATCTACCAATAACTTTAGAACTAGGCTAATATTCTTTTAATTGTCTGGGGGAAAATAGGTTTTTGTTAACCAAGGAATAACTGCTGAAGAGTAACTACTGTGCTGTTAGAACTTTTCTAGGCTTGCCGATGTAGGCATCTGTCATATGAGTTTCCCCTTGCTACCCAACAAATGGCCTGAACTTAATTCGTGAGGGAACATCCAAGCTGTCAAATCATACAGAAGCTATTTATGATCACCAAGAAAATGAATAGATTTATGCAGAAGGCTTTACATATTTTCCCAGTGAAAGCACAGTAATGTCAAAGGTTTAAATATTAAAGGAATTTTTGCTCTTTGCATGTAAACCACGAGACAGAGTGTTTCACCATCTTTAAATGAACAGTAACATTATGGGGAAAAAATTTTTCTAGCACTTCCTTATATTTGCGATAAATCATGGATGAATACTGACACTAGAAGAAGTATTATTCTTGACGAGATTTGAGTCAGAAGCAAAGAAGAATTTGTAGGGGTATTTAGCAATTAACATGTTGAAGCAAGGTCATCACTTCTGGCAATTCAGAAGGAAGTCCGTAATTCCGTTTTTTGCATGTGTCAAAATGACAGCATAATAAAAAATAATGTAATAGAGCTACAAAAAAAGAAAAGAGCTAAGAATAACTTCTACAGTATATTGCATTCTCAGATTACCCCAACCTGTTCATCCTACCCTACCCAGACAGCACAAAATTGAGGGGTCTGGACAGAAATAACTGAGGACTTAATTCCTCTAGTGAAATAGTGAAAGTGGTTTTATGTTAATGGAGGAATTATATCTGAGTTCTACACCACCAATCAACTAATCACTTACTTCTACTACACTAATCAATGAACTGCAGTGGGGGCTGTAGTGGATCATGCAGTGATGATGCTCTCCTATTGTGATAGTTCCCTCTTTTCACTGACTATAAATTCAAGTATCTGTTTCTTTTGAAAAGCAAAATAACCCTTCCTTGCCTTCCAAAGAAATAATAAAAAAACACAAAAACCAAAACCCCTGGTTAAATGTTTCCACAAATACTGACTACTACAAATCAGAATTTGACAGAAATATGTATCTGAGGTTAGCAGATTCCTGCAAAGTTTGGCAAGTCTTACACATTACTCTGAATGTGTATTACACAATACTCTGAAGTATCTGATACTGGAAATACATGTCAGAAGCAGAGTCTTGGGTTATGAACAACCATGAACCTAATTCAGAATTTCACCCGTTGTGTAAATCTGATCTTTGGATCAGTACAACTAGTTAAATACAATAAGTAAAATATATTTACCTGCTTTGAGGACTGTTGATGGGGAAATAAATTTGGTCTAGGATTTAAATAGTCTTATTGAAAATGACAGGCCACCTTTGACATCTACCTAATGGGAGAGGACACTTTTTTCTTTTAGTATTTGAGGACTGTAAACTGGCCTATGCTGTCAAATGACAGCGAGCTAAGCAAATTCTGCTAACATTAGGGAAACGCATATACTTATTCTGTCTATAAAGAGGTAATACAACTTTCTCAATTAAGAGTACATTATCATCTTTTTTTAAAGAAGACACAATCTTATTAACATGTAAACTTTCACGGTAATGAATCGAAGTACTATCTCTTGCAATGAACTGGAAGAGTTCTTACACTCTCTAGTTAAGTAAAGCCTCAGAACTGGGCTTCTCAAAGACTAATTTTTCAAGATGCTTCAGAAAGTGCATAACATTTAGCAAAAGTGTGAAAAGAGCACCAAGAGGCAGTATGACAAATGTCAAATATAAGAAAGTTCATGGGAAAGCCACGGCTTCTGCTTGAATTGCAGCCAAGTGGACCTTTCATAAGAGTGATTTTGACAATGTTATTTTACTCACCAGTCATCTTTGAGAGGACACTGGCAGTTCCTTGGGTCTTTCAACTTCCAATGAAAAAAGACCGTTCTTGTAATGTCATGTCCTCATTATAATATCTAATTTTTGTTTCCATAGAAGTGTGAAGTTTAAGATACAATAGAGGCAAGGTAACTTCTTCAGTACATGAAAGTCAGAATTCTCTTTAGGTAAAAGCTTCCGACGGATGCTACCACTTGTCCTTATGGAAAACAGTGCAAAGGAATTAACTGTAAGAGCTTGCATCTCAGCTATCCTTGTTGAAGAGAGATCATAAAGACTGCTTTCAGTGATCAATGCAGAAGACAGCATTACAAAGATTGAAAAGGCTGTCACATAAGAAGATAAACGATGAGAATTGTCCATTTAAAGGGCATGAACTGTTCATTTCTGATAACAGGCCAACTATTAGTAGTCTAGCATGATTTGCAGGGATTTCTGATGTGAAAACTGAGCAATGGAAGATCCTGCAGAGCAAGAGTTGCAAAGCAATCTCCATTGTGGAAACAAGGGGGTTACTGAACTTCAGTTTAAGCATTTAGATTCTTGTAGTTTAAATAAGCATTCAGTATTAATAGCTTTTTTGTAAAAATATGATAGAGTTGTCATAAAACTCCGCTTATCTGTTAAAGGATTTGGTTCTGTAGTCTCTAAATACAGTTAAGACTGTGTCTGTCTGGAAGTGTATATTGTGAGAAGAGTCTCAGAGAGAGAGCACTATAAGATGTTATGTCTGGAAGTTGGACTGTATAGCTGTGGGGTGCTGTATGCAAAGCCTGCTTGACAGATACATTAGGCTTCCACAGGCAGTGCAATTTGGACAGGCAAACTGAAAACCTGGAGAACACTTGAAAAAGAGAATATAATGGTGGTTGCTATTAGAGGGGAGAAGGTAGAGTTCTCCAGTCCACTTTTATAATTTTTTTAATTGAAGGCAGTTTTCAATGCCGATAGTGTAGATGCCAGGACACACTTGCTACTAACCCTTAGTTGCTGAACATAGGGATTCTTACTGCTTAGTCTGGGCAGAATTATAACAGAAGGGCTATAACCCATAGAGACCTAATTGAAGCAGAAACAGTCTTCTAAATGAGAACATAAGAACTTCAAACAGAGACTGTTGCAGAACACAGAACTGTTTGGTGTTAAATGGGTGTTTAACATGAAAGAGGAGACTTTTTACACAGAACAGAAGGTTCTGAGGAAGTGTCTTCTCAGGGCAACTTCTGTTACTATTGACCACACTGTGGTGTCCAAGGCAGCAACTGTACCCCAAAGCAGCAACCTAGAGACAAGTTTAAAGTAGGTCAAAATCAAGGTGTCTCCTAAAAAATGTCAGGATGAGATCTGAAAAGAACTTATTTGGAATATTAACTTTTATTTCTGTAATTAGCAAACCCATTTCCAATGTGGAACTGAAATTAATAAAACTGAATTGAAATGGAAAATTACATTAGAAAACACATCACTTTGTTTATATCCACTGAAAGAAACAGTTCAACTTACTTCTTCCTGCAGCAGAAGCTTACTTCAGACAATGAAGAAAATGTATGTTTTCTCCTGGCTTAGCCTATCTATTCTTTTAGATACAGACCCACAAGAAACTGACATTTACTCAATGACCCATTCAGATTCCAGGAGACCATCGATATTTCTATGTTCAGAGTAACAGTCTTATGTATAAATGAAAAAGAAGTGGTAGACAATATCAATTAACAAGTGAGATGACTCCAAGCAAAGCTTAAGGAAGAAACAAATCTTCTTTTCTGTTCCTGTCCTGTAAGGACTTGAAGTTTTCTTGTATTTGAGACAGGAGTTTCACAGGGTTCTCAGTAATGACAGTCTGCTCTTCTCCAAGACATACAGTTAATGGAGGAAAAAAGCATCAGGAATGGGTCCCTGAACTCCATTTCTACATGAGATGTATTCAAATGATTTAGTGACTGATGAACAAGTAGCCTCTTCATAAGCAACTAAGGAGTCTGAAAGAGGATGCCAGGGTACTCAGTGAATCAGTACTGATGAATTTTCGATGTCAGTATGCATGGTCTAAAATGATAAACATCCGTATCCATGCAATGGGAATATAACTTGTACCCACCAGTAAGGTTTTCTTATGAAATTTCCTTTGGAGGAATTCTGTTGTCTCTGAAGAACTACAAGTGTGTACTACTACTAGAGGAAGCTGATTTTAACACCTGATGCTATGTGTTTTCTTTCCACGTGCCAGTAACTTAACTGAGGGGTTTTTTTGTGGCTTTTGAAGTGGCTCAGATGCCAACATCTCTTCATGTCCTGTTCTAAAGATGGCATGACAGAGTTAAGAGAATGGGTCAAGACACACCATTAGTTTCCCTGATTCCTTCAAAGAAACTGGAGCAGGACTGGGGAGGGGAGGGCTTCAAAGAGTCAAACAGCATCAAAGGCATGTGTCTGAAGATAGGAATTCAGTTTGGTTTAAAAGCAAAGATAGGAAAAGAAATGTGCAAGTCTCAGAAGGAAAAGCAGGTAGCTAACACAGAATCATGCATGTGCTACAAAGCAACAGTGGACTACAGCAGACTTGAAGAACATCAAGAAGAAATGCTCTGATCTGGCCAAGCAATGAGAGGAATTAAGATGAAACTGAAGTTCTGTTCACTATGTGGACAGTGTGCAAAGGTACATGGCTTCAAAATGTTCCCTTCAAAGTGTTCTCTCATAGATACAGCTTACATAAAACCTCGGTGATGAGACTAGGATACTGCTACCCAGGGTCCAGTATAAGCAAACAAATTGACTGTAAAATTTTAGGTAATTTGTCATCTCAGCTCTTTCCTTCAAGAGACCAATTCCACATTTTGTCTTACACTAATCACATTTTGAAAAACAACTTTCCAAATGTCTGAATTTGTTCAAGATTTCCTTTCTTTCCTACATATATCACATCAACAGCTTGTCATAATAACACTTAGCAAATCATAATTCTAAGTTAAAATGTGAAGACTGAATAGATTTTCTTCATAACATTATGCATATCTGTGTGTTTCTGGAAGTGACAAGTTTTAAAGCCCAAATTTCAAAACAAATAAATACTGCGGAGAAATTAGATAACCTTTTCAAAGTGAGCTAAACCAATGCTCCCATTGAGTAGCCTGTGAAACAATAAAAGGCAAACAAAGACTACAGCATTAAAACTACAGATATCAAAGTGCCATAACTGGTTTATGAAGTGTATACAAACAGATTGTAGTAAGATGAGTGTTTGTACTGCCTAGTATGTTCTTAATTACACTTTTTAAAAGCTGTGTAAAAGTAATATCTATCATACATTCAGAAGTACAAATATAACCCATTCAGAGAAATCAAAGCTCATTTTAAATGGAAGGCACACAGGGGACTGAGTTGAACCAGATCTGTGTTGCAATGGGTATCTAGAATTCTGGAGCACAAGTTGAGGAGTGGAGTTCTGAAAAGCGTGATGGAGTTGACACAAACCCTAAGACTGATGACAATAGTGTGATAAGGAATTAATTCCAGCCTTTCTTTTGCCTCAGATTGGGTTCTGAAGGCACTGATTACAACATGGAATATTAACCAACGTATGTATTTGTAAAGAAAGGGAGTATATCATAGAATCATAGAATGGTTTGGGTTGGAAGGGACCTTTAAGATCATCTATTTCCAACCCCCCTGCCATGGGCAGGGACACCTTCCACTAGACCAGGTTGCTCAAAGCCTCGTCTAGCCTTGCCCATATATATTTTTTGTCTTATACTTTTTCATTAATAATGTGGGTTGTTTTAATAAAATTTATCTTTGTTAACACAGAGTGAAATCACAGTGAAGTTAAGTGACTTCCTCAAGGTCACAAGCAACTTCTTTGCAGGAAACATGTAACAAAGAGAAGATTACTTTTAAGGAAAGTGGTAAACAACATGATGCAGAGCTCTGCAGAGCCTCTTTTCAGCGACAAAGAATTCTAATTCATTACCACTAAATTATTAATTCATATATAAGGGATTACAAGGGGTAGCTTATTTTATTAGAAATTGTATCAAAGTCACAAGTCTAAAGAGATTTAAGTAACTTAAAAGGTATAAATTCAGAGCTTTTCTTTGATTAGAGAAAAGGTACGTGGAAGGCATTAGGGAAAATCAGAAAAAGAAATGCAGAAACATTACAATTGGTACTACAAGATATGGTATGTCTCTGAAAAAAAACCACGTGTGATATATAAATGGTGCCTACAACTGCCTGAAAAACAAATATTTTTAGTCTGGTGAATGTTACTATCTCCTGAAGGTAATTTTCCTATTATATTTGGATTTAATACTTACACCGACATTATTATCAAGAGATGCAAAGTTTTTAGCAGGCTGATTCAATTTTCTTCACTGTTAAACATTTTAAGGTCTATTTTGGATATCTGAATTGCAGTAATGGGAAGATCATTTGATCTCTGATGTTCTTGCTAGTTAAAAAAACTCTCGTACTGCAGGGTAGAAAAACAGCAATAAAGTATGTATACTTACTGATCTTCAGTTAACGGAGTTCAGTTTGGTGCCTTTATATTAATTTCTACAGCACTTGAAATTACCAAAGCAAGCCCTCTCTTTTTGGTTCTTCAATCAATGTTTGTTCTAATTCTATAGCAGTTCCACTAAAAGTGCATTTGCAAGCTTCTACTAAGTCAGTCAGTGTATGAGCATATGAATGTTAAATTAAAAATCCTAACAACAGTAACTACAGAAATACTCCTCCTCTTTGACATCACAGACTTTCTTTCCTTAATGGTTGTATCTCAAAAGGAACTGAGTCCCCTGAAATCAGGTGACAAAGGAACTGCTTAAGATTCAGACCATTTCTCTCTCATGTAATTAACTACAGGCTTTTGGGCACACACCATTTTTCTGACCTGAGAGAGGAAAGAAAACTTTATGTAAGTATGGACCTAAACGGCTGTTTTTAACTTAAGTATCATCATGAATTATGTTTTAAGAGAAATTGGTCCTACTATGACAGACAGAAACACTGGCAAGGGATAGATGTGGTTCCTCTAGGACAGCAACAGACTGGCTCTCTGCTTGTGCAAGTCTTTACAAAGGGGAAATATATATTGTGTCTTAGGATCGAGCCAATATCCACATCTATGATTTTTAGTGTGTATCAATGAATTACAGTACTCTCTGTTGTGATACGAAAACTTTGTGTGGGCCCACCAAGACAATCAGATTGAAAAGTCAGAGGAAAAGTGTTTGTTTTGTGAGTGGTTTTTTTCCATTGGTAATGACTAAGTAAATTGTACCTCTCTATAAAAGTTTAATACGGTTAACACCATCTGCTGTTTTCACTTATACAGTTTCCAAGGAAAGCAAGACTGAACTGTGACTTACAGTCCATTGGTAAAAGACAATATGTACACTCTAGAAACAGCTTTAAATAAAACTCTCAATTGTATTTTTTCTCCTTGTATCAAAGACATGTCAGATGGATTATTTCCTCCCTATAACATTACAGAAACATTTAGGTGAAAAATTAGTTTCTTTTCCATTCGCTTCAATCATTGAAATGACATGAGGCTTGGTCCTTCTGCACGGAGATCAGAAAAAATAAACATTTGCCTTTTCTGCTCACTTTTGCAGGTCAGCTGGGTATAGAAATGAAATAATTAAAAAACATGCAACTGTGGACAATAACTAAAGTAGCCAATTTCTCCTCTGGTAGATCTTATTTTATTTCCTATTTCCTTTACAACTCAAAAATTCACCAGGATGGCACTAGTAAAACATCAAAGCTTTTGTTTCTGATTAGGTGGTTGTATTTTCTCTGTTGTCTAGCACAAGGCGTAATGGGTAAATTTCACTTTCTCTGAAAAAGAGTTGCATAAAGGACTACTTTCTAAGGGCTGAAAGAACTCCTATCTGTAATGTGCGTGTTATTAGCACTTCTATTGGTATTTGAAGGTGTGACATGCCCATGATAAAAAAAACCTACCTGAAAGGCTCACAGATTAGAGACACAATAGTGATATGTGAGAACAGCCTAATTTGAGAGAATTTCTCCTTTATCCCTTTGGTAAAGCAAGAAGCGTCCACTGCTACCTCAAGAAAATGAGAGTACCTTCTTATAATATTCCAGGGATCCCTTTTTGAGAAGGTACGGATCTCAAGAGTGAACAATCACTGTGTCCCTACATAAACTGGACAAATAATTCATTTCATTTAATTCTTCATTTCATGAAGAAATTCTATTTGTGCATGGATATGCTGATGCCAAACATTGGAGAGGCCCCATGTAGCTTTCCTCTTCACATTTCTGATGGTCAGGCAACAAGAACAATAAAAACTGGTATAAAATGTAATCATATTATTTTGGAAATAGAATGCTTTAGGTACTTATATTTAGGTACTACCATTTAGTATTCCTAAAAGCATTCAAGGAAGATAAATCATGTATAGCGTAAAGGAAACTGAGTCTTGCCAAGATTACATAATTTACAAAGGAAATCACTGACAGAGAAAGCCTGAACCACTTTTCTTCATAATGGCAGAGACCAATATATTCTTTCTTTGAATTGAAGGCCAAATGAAATACTGATAAGTCTGAAATCATAATTTATGTTCAGATTCTTTAGATTTCATACTTCAGAACATTTAGTATCACTCAATATGATTTAGATGTAGCTGAAGTGGTTTTTTTTTCCTTAATAATAAACAAAAACTGTGATTATATCCACAAGATTATGGTCAAACTGTAAATGCAACAACAAAATAGTTACTGCGTGCCTCACCTCTCCCTCCCTGCTCTTTATACAGTAATACAGTACAAAATCAAAGAAGATCATTCTGTATCTGAAAGCAGCAGCAATATCCAGCTGAGTCAAAAGAAAGCTTCATTGGGCTGGTTGGCGGGTGGAGAAAGGCAGCATGTAGGTTGTCTCCACACCGAGTCAAATTTTATTCTGACAGAAGAGAGTTGAAAAATCCAAAGACATTTTATCTTTCTTTTGTGCACCCTGAGAGCCCACAGTTCTCTGCTAAATGCATTACAGTCTGTTCCTCACTATAAATAATATAAATGCTTTAAAAAAAATTAAATTAGGCTAGAAGACCACAAGAGGCTAGAAGAAAAAGAATAAATTATAGTATTTAGAAAAGTTTGAAAATAACTTACGAAGTTAAATGTATCTGTGCTTACACCCCTACTGGCAAAGAAATAATTATAGATGCAAATATGGAAACATGTATAATTTATTTTTCAGTCATGAAGTCATTTTGTTTTAATGGCAATTAGATGATATTACCTGGCAAAAGCAGGACAAATGACCAAACATGTATAGTAAAATATCCTTATAAAGCTGACTTGATACAGATCTCAAATTCTTTCTGCTGAAAGTAAATTAATGCACCTCATCACAGGAAATGCACTGATTAATTTATTGTTATTTTAAGTGTGCATGTCTCCTGAAAAGTAATTTCCTAAATCTGGATTGTGTACTGGGATAGATCACTGCCTCCGAAAATCTGGTCCATGAGAATCACAGAATTGTCTTGTTCCTATTTCTGTAAGGGCCAAAAACTGTCAATGCTTCTATAACAAACTAATTAAATTCACACCAAACAAACGAAGTGAAGAAAGAAGCATAAGAAACAGGAAAGGTAGAGAGAGAAAAAAAAAAAAAAGAGTACTTTTATAAAGAGCATGTCAAGGTACCTTCTCAGTAATAAGATGCAATACATTAGATTTGCCCATTTGATCCTTTCGGTCTCCTCCCTCCCTAAGCTGTACCGACCTGAGTTCTGTAGCAAAGCTGCTGCAGTTTGATTCACTTGCTGAACAGACTCACACCTGCAGATCTATATGTCAGAGATAAACATTACTTTTCAGTGTTTGGCCTAATTTTAACCTGTTTTGAACTCTATCAGACACTTCAACATCTGCAATGAGTTCTGAAAATTTAAAAAATAACATTATTTTATAAAACAAAGAAATCGCATTTTCAAATTACACTATTAAGCAAATAACATATGAGAACCTTGCACCTAGGCTTCAGATAGCATTATCTGCCTATTTGCAGTATTGTTAAGAATGCTGGGGAACTGTAATTTTGCCATCAAGAAAAGTTCACATATTTTAAAAGGTGATCATTGTATAAATTATGCATCAGTAAGTGATTGCTGTGAATTTTAGTAGTAATTGAACACGGCTGTGCTGTTGTAGAGGGTATAGATATAATGTATAAGTCCTCACACACAGTGAATACCATTAGCCCATGAGGTCTGTTTGCCAGGTGTAAGTGATATTCCAGAGTGTTCCGAGATCAGAGGAAATTGGAGTATCTCTAACCCCAGCTAATAGGAACTGAAGCTTCCTTCTGGCCTACAACTGCTAAGGATACATTAATCTCCACTATTCTTTACTGACATTTCCTCAGGGGTTTTCAGCAGTATGGGGCACAGCTCCGGAAACCTTATGGATCGCTGTAGCCTATGTTAGATAACTAGTAGAGGTCTGCAGCACATGGTGAAGAAGGATGTACCCAATACGTCCCCCCTATACTGAAAATTACCCCTGCAAGAGAAATTTATGGCTTACTAGCCACACTGCAAGACTCTGAACCACGTTAGGTAGAACTCAATGACAGTACAGTCTCTACCATTTAATGAACATTTCTAAACACAATTTCTCTGCATAATTCTGAAATGTCGCTTCCCTTCCCTAAGAAAGGGCAACTCAACAGACAAAAACCTGCTGGAACACTGAGAAATAAATCTGTCTGCAGAGAAGAAGGTGCTTTCAAAATATGACAGTGCTGTTATTATTATCAAACATAAGGCTTATTTAATAAAAGTTAGGATTAATAATTTTCAGAATCAAAGATAAAATTAAAAAAAAAATATTCCTGACCTTCCATGTGAATTGAAATTGCTATGTGAGGGTAGGCAGGAAGAAGTGGAGTTCCACTGGAGATCTAAGATCAATACATCCTGCACTGCTTGCAAAGCATTTAGTGTGTTCCCTTTCAGGGAAAAGTAAATGGCTTATTTTCAGAGGTATTTTGACCAGTTTTATAGTTCCATAAATATTGTGAAATATTTATAGAGCGCAAACAAGGGAATCCAACCTAAGGGCTTTCATGAGGTCGAAGCAGCAAAAGTACCACAGATAAGTTGAAAGTATCATTTTGTAGATTCTGGACACATAAGTTCCATAAAGTTTCTGAAAGAATATATCAGTTGAAGATTCCATAGTTGAAAAGAATAGCATGACAGGAATGTGACTGGATAATCAGTGTTCCAATATGAGGAGTTTTAATCTTCTACTTATTTTTTTTTAAACAATATGATTACAATTATAAAATGGTCTTCTCTAAATTAGAAAACTGAAAATCTAAATTAAACAGATAATGAAAATTTGTTCAAAATCAAATAAAGCAGATTTTTAGTAATTTCATTACACAAAATGGTTGGGGCTTTTTTACAACAGTAATTATATCTGTTATGTAAACAGCTCAAAATGCTCTTAATCTATTTCTCCAATATATTGTTTAATGTATATGCATACTTATTCTTTGACCTGAGATTAATTTACATTAATAGAGTTTAATCCAAAATGGTATGTAAGTATCCAAATTGATACATTGCCTGGCTATACACACATTCCTAAAGATGCTATTAAAATTATGAGGAAGCACTGTAAAATATTGAAGACGACTTTTCAAAAGCTATCAGATTAGTCTGATGTAGCTGAAAAGCAAAAACATTTAGTTAGGTTACTGCAAAGTTAAAAGAACTATCCTTCCAGTCTGACCAACCATGAGAGAAGGCATTTTTAACACAGCCCTTGGACTATCCCACCTTGCTGTTGAAAGTATGCTGCATAGAGCAGTGTTTTTAATGGTTGCCTCTCACTTGTTCCCTTTTGCAGCCACAAATTAACAAGCAGAAGCATACGACAGACCAAATATGAATTGAAAATAAGGGATCAATTTGCACCAAAATAAAATGCAATAGATAAGCAAGCAAAGAGTAGTTGCCTTGCAGCAGTATGGTATGCCAATGAGAGACATCAGCAGCTCTCAGAGAGACTTTCCACAAATGACACTGGCCCACCTGCTGTATGTCATTTTACAGCAATTCCACAAGCATTTGAATACAATAGAATGCTCATCTTCTTCATGTAAAATGCATGACAAAAGTTCCTCTACTTAAATTGCATATTACCATGAGTAGGAATAAGGTAGGTGTCTTTTTTTCGCAGTTTGTATAAAAATAAACCAGCTAGAAATCCTGGCGTTATTTAACATTGTTTACTTTGCAAGATTTCTGAATATTGGAGCAGAAAATGGAAATATGGGACAATAGTATTCCCGAAGCCTGTGAGTAGCTTTTTTCAGCCCATGAGAACTTATTCAGGTTTGAGGTTATCAGGTTATTGAATTCAATATAGTGACACAATAAAACAGGACAAAGAAAGTCTAAGGAACACCCTTTAAATGCATAAGAAAAAATATTCCCTGTTTTACCCTGTGCATACGAAGGGCATATCCTGGCAGTGGACCAGGGCCTGTAGGACCAAAAAATGCTGAAGCTGGAAAAGTAGCATTTCTAGAAGATGAAGCCAAAAAGGAGCGATTTTCTTCCTCCATTATGGTCAGGTTTTACAGTCTGTAACCCATTCATAAATCTTAAAACTTACTCAGAACTGTGATGCTAGTAAGAGCTTTAGAAGTCACCAAAGACTGAATCTTAAGTCTATGTGGAAAATGATAGAAGGCATAATAAAGAAATTCCTTCTATTCGCCCAAATATACACAGGATGATCACAGAAGTTCATGATACAAGAAAGAGGGATCAAAGAAAACACCCTCCCACTATGGGGTCATGAAGCAAGGGTAAGCCAACTTTCACTAAGCAAACATCACAACCTTATGAAAACAACTTGTGAGAAAAGCCTCCAGTTTTTGAGGAAGGAGTATGAATTCTGTAAGAAGGATATAAAAATGTCTCAGTGTTGTTTCTCTATGTCCCTCTCAAAGCCCAGTTCAGGAACTTCTGTCATTTGTAATCACAAAGCAGAAGCAGAGTGACAAACAGAGCTAATGCTGCTGCAAACTACCTGAAATCAAAGTGGCTGCTCTATTTCACACTATTTGAGAAACAAAAAAATTATTTGCTTTACAAAATTGAAATGAATAGTTCTCTCGTACTGCATTCCTACTGTACTATATCTGTATATCACATAATTATTCCCTGTGAGTAGAAATATTTTCATGCCATTCCAAATAGAAGAGGGAAGCTCCTCTCAGCTTTGAAGTGTAGAGGCATCAATGCTAAATTGGCTGTCTAGGAAGTAGCAAGGATCCTAGACAGTTCCTTCCACACTGCACCAAAGTACAAGAGAATCTTACTAGAGCATTTACTACTGAACATCACTGTCGCCTTCTCTATTGTAATTTTTGCTGTATTTTTAAGTAATAGCAATGCAAAAATCCACATCTCATCTCTCTGAGAAACAGACACTAATCTTTCTTTGACTCACTTGTTCAGTTCTGTGAAACATAAAATTTTTGCTTTTCTCATACAAGATTTTACTTTATAGTAACCATTTTGGTTATTTAAAAACAACAGAACATAATCAGATTACTGGGAGTTTGGAAGTGCTTTCACATCCCATACTTTAAATGCATTTTTAATAACCATTTGTTATTACTGTTCTGTAATATGGAAATCCATATTATTGTTAATATTGCACAAATTCACAGCTAATCACATTATAGTACCAAAGGAACAATTATAGTATGTGAATGTGTATAAAGATTAATATACATATCCTAATAAATCTCAGCTGACCCATTAATGTATAATGGGCCCAAAGGAGGCCTCATATCCTTAGTATATAAATGGCACATTTCTTTCCCCCTCCACTCCTTTCCTCATTTTGTTTTATATGTACAAACTGCCATAAAAAGGAAAATTAAGCCATACAAACCCACTCTCAAATATCAAGAGGCTAATCAAAAGCACAAACCACTTTCTTTTCTTATTATACTACAAGAATCACGCTAATATTTGACATGCATGTACAATGAGCTTTTTTTTTTTTTAACTCTTCCTTTTGAGAATAAGAATTCTGACGTGGTGGACAGGCATCCGTACCACATGTGCTCTGCAATGAATAGTTATTACAGGTCAGTTAAGAGAGGAACTTTAATTTTTAATTGTAAATTATAACAGCTTTTTCTTGGTTTAGGGAAACCCTTCAGCTGTTTCAATTAAATCTCTTGTAGTTTAAAATAAAAGAAAAAGGAGACAAACGATCCTTTTTGTTATGTAAGATATGCTTTACAATATCGCTACATAGTGACAACTCCTTGTCCTCCTGTCACATCCTGTCCCTTAGACCATACTGCAGAAAAGCAATTTTCTGCCTCAAAAGCACTCTATTTTTTAAAAGTTTGTCTCTGGGCAATTTTCAGGTCTACTAGAGCTGCACAACTGTATACAGATGAGAAAGACCCAAAATAGGGCAATTTATTTGATTCCTCCTCTTCAAAACATTTAGCTGAGATTGCATATCCAACAGAGAAACCCCAACAAGAATATTCAGAGATGACCTGCAGTGACACACATCTTTTTTTTTTCTACAAAAATTTGCATTAAACGTCTTCTCCAGACTCCTCACATAGTGTAGATTTGACTTTTGTTTAATATGACCTTTAACACAAATATTTCCCAGGATATTAACACCTAATTTCTTTTTTAAAGGAGATTGTAAGAACCAGTCAGTTAAATAAAACACTTCAAGAGTTTTTCAGAGGAAAAATAGTTTTTTGGGGTGGGTTTTTTTTTTTTTTTTCTTTTTTAAGATGTGCATTCATTTGAATCCAGTTTCTTTCTTCTGAGAGAGTAAAGAACCACTTGGATGGGAAAATATATCCTCCCAGTATTCAGCTCCTGGTAATTTAGCATTTATCAATGCCTGAAGCTAGTTTGACCTCAGTATTCTCCTGGTACAGTTCTGCCCTAACATAGTAAGGGCATTTCACAATAGAGCAAAAGCCTAGACTTTATAACCATCCACATCTTGAAAATTACTTTACCTGCATGAAAGTCTGTAAGGATTTAGGATAGCTTCAGGATGTGGACCTCAGTTTGCTATTAAAGTAATATTCACTAATGTTTTGCATGAGTTAAGAAAATACCTTGGTAATATTTTTGAAACTTTTCAAGCACCTAGCTGAATTTTCAAAGCTGAAAACATAAACCATAGGTTCCTCAGTGTCTGAAATCCTGTCCAAAGTGTGTATATACACTTCTGAAAATTTTAAAGCAGACTGGTATCTCATTTACCCATAGACATTTATATTTCTACATTTTATTTTTTATTGTTGTATTTTTCAATTGAAAGTCAAGTACATTTAGTTTCAGAATTTCATGCTGTCATAGAAATCAAATGTGTTAAAAATTACTATTAATATTGGCACCCCAAAATCATAAGGCATAAAGAATATTGATAACCATACCTGATTCTGATTAGTAGATGAGACCCCACTAGCTGAAGCATGAATCTTCTTTGTTAATACAATAAATAGCTTTAATATGAATGCACTTTCCATTTTTCTGTGCCTGGCATATGAGTATATTTAAAAATTAACTGAAAGGGAAATGCCATCTAATGTGCAGAAATATATTATCCTCCAGTAAAAAAAAGTATATTCAATTATTAGCATAATTCTCTTGATGAACTTTTGTGCCAGAAATGCTACCACGCTGCCAGGGCAGCACCTATAAAATCACGATCTTGGACCTGAAGATAGAATTTGGCTCCTGTTGTGTCTGTCGGAATGTGCCTTTTATACTGGCCCACGAAGTCTGTACATGTACACACAAACTGGACTGTAGCATAGAAAAATCTAGCACCAGTAGAATGGCGAATTTGACTTGAAAGCATATCAGATTTTCAGATAAGCTTAAATTCATGCTTTAAATTAGTGGAGAAGCAGTTTGTTGGCATATATTGCTGTGGACACACAAGGGATAATGATCTTTATGATTTAGCCTGTTATGTCTGCAAGTGCTAATGTTGCCTTAGCACATCCTACAGCCAACTCCTGAGCTGTAACTGAAAAGTGTGGTAAGGAATAACAGAGATGAATAAAACTGTAAACATGAAAACTCTTGAAGTGGCTGAAGTGGACACGAAAAGAATATACTTCTTTTAAACTATCAATCTCTGATGTCTGCTTTAGATTGCTGAATATTTAGTTGTGCAAGAAACTAATTAATGTAGCCCTCTGTACATCTTGCTGGCTGGCAAACCTTCAATTTGGTTGCTGGTTTCTGTCAGTTGGTCACAGCTCGCTGACGATTCAAAGGTGTAAGTGCAGACTGATGCTCTATTCATTTTGGTTTCTTTAACAGTGATGCAATGGCTTTGTCAATCAGAAGTCACCAGGAATAAAAGTCAACAAACTGGTAATGAAAAAAAATCTCCTTGGCCTTAAATTCCTCCTTTTTACCTGATAAATTGCATTCTATTTGTATATTTGCACTGTTGGTATGGCTTAGTAGCATACATTCGAAATCAGGACAACACCATTTAAGCCAAGAAGTCTCAGGAGCTACTTGACAGCAAATCTGACTATTGCCAGTGTACTTTGAATTAATTAATATTAAGGTTTTTAACTAAGTCTTACATAGTCAAGGTACAAGAATGCCTTTTCATCATACTGTTGCAAAGCAATCATAAAAGCATACACAGAAAAGCTGCATGCCCAACAGAAAGAAAGTACTGAAGAAGAAAAGCTGTCCCTGAATTTCCACTGGATTCATGTGAAACAAAGTATAATGTAGAATACATCAGATGTCTTTTTTTCCCCTTACCCGTTGAAATAAAAAAATAAAGAGAGAATTTGAAAAAGTGTATTTGCTTCCAAAGGCTTGTACCTATAATATATAAACCAAAATAAAATATGAATTCTATTTCATGTGAATTTTCAATACCTATTTTAAGGCAACATTTTTGTTCCAAGAAATTGATCTCTTAAGTTGAAAGGTGTTTTTCCAAGGATTATTCTATGAAAAATGCAGGAGTGGTCCTTAAAACTGAGACTGGGGCCTCTCCTTTCTTCTCCAAGGAGACTACAGTAACGAAGAGGCTTCTTCTGATTTTTCCGTTCCTTTTCATTTTCCGAAGTTTCTCAATATTAGTTCAGAATACATGAGACTACTGTGGAGAACGATGCCTAGACAGTGTATCTAGATAGAGCTCATTCAGGAGCTTGCTCCCCTCACTATCCGTAGGATGGGAAGGCCTAAGAATGGCCAGAAATCTAGGATTGTGAATGGTCAGTGAGCTCCAGCTCCAGTTTAGCTGTGAATATGGGCACCTTTAACCCTGTAAATCTTCTCACAGATACTCTGTTTCCAGTTAGCTGCAACCCCTGCTCTGGCAGATATGCCTCTTTGTAGGCCAAGAACATGAGGTTCCTGGCATCCCTCTTATCCCCACACACACTATCTGCTGTCCAGTAGGCCTGACTCCTGACCCAGGGCATCTTAATGCTGAAACATACCACTTAGTCCAGAGATACAATACAGAATGGATGCCAGTCCAAGTGCCAGGTGCTTGAAAGCTACGCAATGTCATCCTCTGTGGTGTTCATACAGAAGCCCCTTTTTAGAGTCACCATAAAATTCCTAAAATTCACAGTGTGAGTATAACAAAACTTTAGCTAAAAATGCATCTAACCTGCACCAAAATTAAAATAAAAATTTAATTTTTTACACACATAGAAGTAAAAATAGAAAGCAGAGGAAAACAAAAAAATTGAAACCCAAAATAAATTTATGAAATATCTTTTCCTGCTTCTTGCAATAAGATA
>NW_010264713.1:0-15251 GCF_000690775.1 Eurypyga helias
GCAGGAGGAGAGAGCCCTGCGGCCGGACACCCACCGGGCTGTCCGTTCCTGTTGCTGGGTGGGTTTTGTCACCTCTCGGCAAATTCGGCTTCTGTTACAGCTCACTGTGTGTGTCTGCGTGTTCCCTCCCCCGCTGGCATCGCTGCCGCGCGGCTCGTTTCCCGCATCCAGATGTGCTTTTCAGGTCGCGCGGCAAAGTATCTTTTCTGGCCAAGACTGCGCTTGCTGCTGCCGGTCTGTAGATCCGGTGGAGCTACCGGCAAGACTTCGTTGGGCCAAGGCCTTCGAAACGCCGGCAAAAATGCTCTGAGGAAAGGAGAACGCATCAAACCCACTCGCGGGTGTAAATGCCCCCTCCCCGCCCCGTGTACAACCTCTGTAACTGACTGTCGGTGGAGTGAGATAACCGCTCCATAGAAACCAGGTGAAGGGGCTTAGGTACACTTTGATCTAAAAGAACGCCTTCTGAAATATAAACTACTGTTACATTTTAATGACATCGCCTTTGTGTCAGGCCATCACACGGTAACAGTCTTTCTAAGAACTGCCATCCTCTTTTTTTGGCAATACGCTGGTGGTCAGTTGAAGCAATCCTCCTTTTCAAGAATGCTTGTGAGCGAGAGAGATAGTAGCCGCTGTATTTCATCCCGAGAAATAGTAATTATTATGGAAATACTACTTATTATGGATGTCTCCCTAGACGGAGGGATACCAGAAAGGTTGTTTTGCCCTACTATATTGCCACTCTCACTTGGTTTTGGTTATAACTTCCAAGAATAGATGAGAATTCCAGCTTTGCCTATTAGATTTGCAGTGTGTGCTGTTCCTGTGATGAAAGGGGAACTGCTCTGTAGTAATTTACGACTACCCTGTTGTGACTTTGCCCCATGAGCAGAACAGTTCAATTCAAAAGCAAAATGAAAGGAAAAAGTATGGCTTAAGATAAGCCACTTTTCTACAAACAATAGCTGACAGACAGTGCCAGGCTTCTTTGCACTGGAGGGGAAAATAATTAAGAGGTGAAAAAAAGGAGCACGTTCACAAAAGGCTGGGAATTGTCTGGGAGAATTAATCTGAGACACTTGAGTGTCCGACAGAATCCAGTTTCCTGTGGTTACCTTGTAAATTTTACATTGCAGATACATGAATAAATAAGTTTTTTGCTATTTTATGTGGGTTTAATTATTTTTTTCCACATTAAATGCTTTGTTTCAACTGCTAAATGCTTTACTTTTAAGATGTCTTGTTATATTGCTGTGCATCACTGACCACAAGCTCCTAGAGGCAGAGGACCGAAACTCAGCCTGACTTCTGAGGAGGTGCCCTCGGTAAATAAAGCCTCAGAATAATAAGAAGTCCATGATGTGACAGGGTGACCTCAGATCAGGAAGGGGACTGGAGAGCAGATACTTCTGTAAACAATCCTTATATTTATATTCTATGTATCTTCCTCTCATTGAAACATATAGCAAGGTTTGTTATCCCTTGCATTCAGAGACAGCACTGGTTCAACTAGACATCTTAATAAATTCATTTATTTACACTGATGCTCAAGCAAAATAGCCGTGGAACTGAAAACACGCAGCAGCAAAACACATTAGACTGAGACAGATACTGCGTCACACCAAGATCCTTTTATGTTGTGCTGGCAGTATAAAGCGTTTAACAGCAAAGAAATGCAGCCCCCGTAAACCTCACTGGGCACGTGCCTGGCTGGGTGCAGATGGCAGATTTGTGTGCTGTGGGGCCAGCTGTAGCATTTTGGCTGTGTTCCTCTTGTCTTCTGCTGTCCCTGCAATGCCACTCGGAGATCCCTGCAAGAGCGGTGTGAATAGGCACGGCATGAATGGGAATAAGACCCTAATATGAAAGCTAAGTACATACCACAGAAATCTCCACTGGGCTAGGCAAATGCCCAGTCAGGATTACTGGTATCATATTTCTTATTTATTTATATCAAACCATTTTTTTCCTTTACTTAAATCTCACTAATGGTTCTCATAGAGACATGCAGACACAGACTATCACGCTTACCCTAATTCTCCTCTCCCTTTCTTTTTATTTGCTTGTAATGTCCAATTGTTTTCTCTTATCATAAATTAGTCATACACTCCCTGGTCGCAGAACAGTTTCTTACATGCTTGCGTAGCTCTTAACATAATAGGCCGTCTGGGTGTTGGTTGGATAACACAAATAATCAGACATAACACTTTTACAACAAATTTATGTTGGCAGTGGTGATACCCTTTGTCTGATTAATGCAGACATCTGATAACTGAGCTGTATTTGCACAAATTAAGAAAAGTTGATGCTAAGCCCGACTACTTAGATTAGCTATCACACATCTTACAAAGCATAAGGCACAGTTTTTGGCAGCACAGGGCTGCCTAAATTCTTCTCCAGGGCCGAGGCACAAGAGAGTTTACAATTACTTAGAGATGTGAAGAGCCTCAATCTAAATGTAAATTTGTTCCTCAGAAGGCCCAGTTTACAGTAGCCTAAGCCTAAACTGTTATTTTCTCCTATTTCAAATCCCTATCTGAGATCTACTTCAATGACACCGTAAGAGAAGCCAACTTATAATGGCCAGGCTCAGACTTATAAGGGAGCACTGATGTTTACGGAGCTAAAACGAAATAGCAAACAAAGACACAAATGCACCTGTACAGGCCATACGTATGGATAAACCAGCATGTATCTGGTTGAGTCTATCATTATTCCCCCTTTACATGTTGCAGATCATGACTTGTAATTTCTTCATGGTCACATTGCGCTCTGTGATTATACCATCCCGGAGGAATCCTGATCGGGGCCAGCAGGTGTTACAGTAACACGCTTACAACCGCAGCGAGGCATAACTTCAACAGAAAAATGTGTGACATCTTCAAGTTCACAAATCTTTTTTTTTTTTTTCTGTTTTTTCAATCTCTCTCTCAACTGCTATGTCTCTCTGGGGGATTCAAGGTCCTGAAGACCTCTTTTTAAAGCTTTATTTCTGGTCCCAGGAGTTACAGCGAGATTGTGACTGCTTGCTCCTTGTTTGTATAAAACCCGACTGTTAAGGGTCCCACTTCTTTACTGGAGATTTTATCCTACAGTAATAATATTCCTGATTGCTGTAACTCAGTTGGGGAATGGAAATAATTGCACGAACTAGCTTCTCTAAAGGACTTCAGTACCAGAAGAAGGTCTTAGGGAGACTTTAGGCACCTTCATCCAAAACTGTGATCCCCCAAAGCCAACGCCACATGCTCCTAGCTCTGTTGGACATCTTATTTTTTTGGCCATAAAACTCCATGGGCAACCAGAGCTTTTCCCTTCTACGTGTCCAAGCCAGCTCCATCAGAGCCTGCAAAGGAGACCCTGAGCATCACGTGGTCACCACTGATGCTTTCTGATAGGGACTGGCGTCCCTGCAAAACGCAACGGCAACCAGCTCTGTTGCAAAAAGAGCAGCACCTCACCTCTCGCAGAGGGCCTGGGGGCCATGTGGCAGGGCAGCAAGTGGGAGGTCTGCCTTCAAAGCCTTCCCTGGCCTGCAGGGATTAAAGACCAAACCCCCACATACCATGCGGCTGGTGGGGCTTGCTGACTGCTCTCAGTCATTCCTGTTGGTGCTGAGCCTTTGCGCGTGTGTGAAACTTCCCGAGGTCACAGCTGAGAAGCAAACAGGGCTGTTGCACCCTTCTTGCTGGGGAGAGAGTTTGGCCCTCCCTGTGCAAGCAGTAGGTTGAGTCCCGTAGGTGAAGCCCTCTCACCCTTCCCGAACACAGAGCCACCCTCTCTCCTTGTTCCTCCAGCTCTGGGTTAGTCACCCCTGCCCAGGCCGAAATCTCCAACCCTGCTGCAGGCGTGTGTTCCTAAGTGCACACGGTTCCTCTTTCAATGTCCAAGGAAACGCCAAAGCGCCAGAATGTAAAGTCCCACATGTCCACAAAGCAGGGTTTTTCCAGTCCTGTGTCTGTTTGAGAGTCAGAAAAGTTCATGGTGAGACCTTGCTTGGTCTGTTACCCACTGTCCCATCTCTGCATAGTACAGCCAACTGTAATGTCCCATGGGAAAAAACCCAGAAAATTAATGTAGCAAGATATCATACCAAAGGGCATCTGTGAACCTCAAACACAAAGGAGCGCATGCCATGCTATTAAGGTTACTGCCTATTTCAGAACTAAAAAAAAGGCAAACATGCAGTTTCCAGTATTAATAAATTTGTACTTTTCTTCCTCATAAACCACCTGTGACCCCAGTAAACACCCACATGCACACTTTAAAGTTTATCATCTGCTCCCCACCATAGGCACAAGTACCCAGGATCTGGTATTGTCCGTTGCATAGCACTGCCTACTACTAATTTTTGAGCTCCCTAACTTCCAAGGGATCATTTATTGCATTTCAGCAAGTCTCTCTTTTAAAGTAGAACTGATACAGCTTCTGTTTCTGGTTAACCCTTATATGCTGCAGGTGCAGCTCAACCCAGTTGACCACTACTGTTTGTTTTAGGGGTTTGGGTTTTTTAGGGGGCAGTAACTGTACTAAATCAAGATTTTCAAAGCCATAAAACATTTGACTGTTTTGTTGCTGTTGAATGTTTGGTGACCAGATAAGTAAAACATCATTGAGAATCAAAGCCTGGCTCTAATCAGAGCACTAAAAGAGGAACAGTATTGCCTTTTGGGTCTTAATTCATAGACAGTAGGGAGTTAGTACAGAAAGGTAGCATTAATTTATCAGACAATGAGGAAAGACAGGTTGTACACTTCTTAGTGAAGTCAGATGTTTTTCACAGGTGCTGGTTGTTGAAACTGATACGCATTACTGGATATACTGTTTGTAAGATACAGTTTGATATTATGCCAACACCCGAAATATTTCACAGAATTATGAAATGCATTTTAAAAGCCAAGGAGGCAGACTAATAAGATTACTATTGGTTGGCAGTGTTATTAGTTTGGATATTCTGCAAGGAAAGTGTCACCTTACACTGAGCAAAACATCAGTCTTAGAATATCCTGAATTATCCATTTCGAATGGTACAGTTGGCTGAAGAAAGCTGCAGAAAATATCATATTCTGCACACACGCACATACCTCTGATAACTAACCAATATCCCAAAAATAGCAAACATTCAGTAGGATTAACTTCCTAGATACATCTGTGCCAAATTTAGCAATTAAAGACTCAGTATTTTTCCACAGTGCTTCATTCCCACTGTATTATTTCTTCCTACCCCCAGCACCTCTTCAACCATTTTTCTGACTGTGATTAAGGAGGCTGTTCCCAGGAGACCCTAAATCCTTTTTTTTTTTTTTCATTCCCACTTCAATTCATCCTAAGATATTGTGGGCAGACATGCTGTATTCTTTATTTTGTCTCTTTTCAGTAATTTCAATTAATCTACCTCCAATTCATCCTCAGTAATTTCAATTAATCTACCTCCAATTCATCCTCAACTTTTTGGAACTCTGGCTTTAGTGCCAGTTCCCTTCAAAGCTGTAGCTAGTTTAAGTCTTTTTTTTTTTTTTTTTTTGAGACAGCTGCTCCCTAGATTTTAAAATTTTTTTTCCCTGCCTCTGAAAAACCCAAACAATTGCTTCTTACAACTACTACTGTGATGGTTTAGGAGTCGCTTTGTCCTCGGTGCATCTGCTGTTCTGTTAGGGTTCAGGAAAGCTGATTACTGAAGTCTGCCTCCCTGCCTGTGCTTTCACATGGAATTTCCTCTCCAACTCTTCTATCCAAATCTGGGGCATGTCACTGCACCCCCGTGTGACCGTCAAGCTCTCGATTATGCAGCACTTGTGAGGCAAGCCCATAGTTCCCTCGTGCAGGTTAGACCGAGCCAAGAAAGCTCTGCAATCATTTCAGAAATCAGTTTTTAAGGAAGATGCAAACTCTCACCCATCAGTGCTTAAATACCACAAAATAAAGGCCTGGATGAAGCAGAAGCCAATAAATGACATAAAGAGAAGTATAAGCAAGTAAGACTGATTTCCATACATCAGAGGGATGTTTGGAAAATGGATCACTGATTGCAGGGGAAGATGGAGGCACAATGTAAGTGCAATCTAAGCACGACATAAGTCACCAAAAATAATACTAGTGGTATGTTCAGAGTCCCACGCTCTTTGAGCAAATAAGTAATTTACTTTAATTTGTGAATTAAAGTAAATACTGGGAGCACTTCCAGTTCAGAAGTTGGAGAATAAGCTTTGCTTGCTGTCTTGTCTCGGCTTGTATTATAGTTTGTTTCTGATCAGCAGCAGAACTCACAGCATTGTTTCCTTGCACCTCTAACAAATGGTTCAACAACAAAGATTTTCACTAAAACAGGGAACTTATGTCCACTAAAGTATATGTTCAGATCAGCAGATGCCTATAGCATGTCCTTAGCACTGAACTATTAGGATTCTAAAAAAGGCTCAAAATTAGACATGCTTTTATCTTTATAACACTTCAGGGTTCCTCTTTTTAGAGGCTGTTTTGAAGAAGTTTTATGTTATTTAGTACTGGAAACACTTGTATTTTATAAAGAATAAGATTCAATCTGATAACTAAGTGATTTACTGCATCTCAATTTGTAGGGCTGACCTCAGAACTATGCTGAAGTGCCCTGCCAGGGTGGGAAAAACAAGTGGGAGGAAGAAGAGTTTTCTAGTTATCTTATCTTGCAAGAAAGTTGGAGTCTGTTCTCCTGCTTCTGAAGGAAAAAATATCTTTTTGTTCCATTTCTTGCTTGACAATAGAATTAAAGATCAATTATTCCCTAAAAATTGTGAGGTGACAGCATCGCAGTAGCATGGACTGGTCTTAAGATGTTAAATGTATTTTAATGCCTTACCTGTGCATAATTCCTCCAATATTTATATGAAGATTTTTTTACATTAAAGACAAAACCCAAAACCTCAGTTTCTTGGATATTCTTCTTGGTCTGGGAGTGATTACAAGTTCCTGCTGTCTTTTTTACAGTAACACTGCAATTTTCCAAATTCATTTACCCTTGGTAAGAACAGGCACTGGTCGGAGGGACACTGCAGTGGGTGGGTGCTTCGGGTTTGCTATTGCCTGAGGCAGGAGTGGGAGCCAGCCCCCTCAGCAGTGGGGTGCAGCACCCCTGCGGGGTGCAGGCAGAGTGCTGGCAGAGGTGTTCACCCCAACCCCGGCCCCTCAGCCCCGAGCTGGGAGGAGACAGGACCAGGGTTCGGTTTTCCACCCTTTCTCCCAACCGTGCTGCTGCGAGCACGCTTGGCTCTCTGTCCCAAGGATTTGTGTTACCCATCCCTAAGGAGGGAGTGGTGAGCCGGGTGGCTTGCTCATCTATACCTAGCTGGGCTGCATGGATGACCTGGGAGTGCGGGCTGAGGCGTGAGCTAGAGCCCCGCAAGTGTTGGCTCTGCCGCTAGTGTCTGTGCAGAAAGTTAAATCCATTGACTCCAGTGGCACAGCTTGTGACTGCTTGGGTAAGACTAGATTAAACTCAGTGAAAAAAAAAACAAAACAGAGAAGGGAGATCTTCCTACCAAGATGGGATATCAGCACAGAGGTGAAATCACAAACCACCTACCGCACTGGGAGAGTGCAGAAGATGATTCAGCGTTGGGCATAGCACAGACCTTAATTAAAAATAATAAAATGAAACCGCTGAGACTTTCATAGAACAACTAACTTTCTTCATAAACCAAGAGCCTACGAAATGCACAACAAGCAGTAATTGACATTTATTTACATTTTTCTGAAGAGTTGTGATAAAATCCGTCTTGGGAGGTTGTTGACAATTCATCTTGTAATGAGCTGAAAACTTACTGCAAGGTGGGAAATGTGTAGGGGTAACCGGCAAAAATGGAAAGCCATTAATCGTTGAATTTGTCAAGGAATAGCACAGTACAATTTGCATTTTCAATCTATCTGCAATTTAGAAGAAGAAGTGCGTGTCCTCATTCACCAGATTTGCTGCTAGCAACATTTTTTTTCTGGTGGCTCAAGACGGTGACAGGCTCTATGAAGACCTTAATGAAATTAGGTAATAGATAAATTTGTGGTCAATTAAATGCAGACTTATTTGGGACTAGAGATGAATGAATAATTATTCCTAAAACTTACTTAGCACCTTTAGCTTTTGTATGTTTGAAAATTGCTAGAGGTCCATTTATGTTTTTCCAAAACTCATTACTTGGTTCAGGTATTTCCAACATAATTGCTATAAATAATTCTCAATTAATAAATTGCTTACAGCGAGTTCTGGCCATTTCATTAGGTAGGACCTCCAAAACACATGCCCTGACTCCTAAGGCCAGGTTGGTGGTGTCTGGAAGCAGAGATGCCAACTGATTTCTGTGTTTTTAACCCCAGACCATTCTTCATATATGCATTAATTACGTAGGCTAAAGAGATTTCTGTACGTTTAAAATTCGCTAAATTAAGGGAAAATGAATTTAGCTAAATTAGGGGAAGTGGCAGAGAAATGCATGATAGAGTAGAAAATGTAATGGCAAAAACCAGAACATGGATCAGCCTTTCTCCTCCTGTTTCGTACAAGAGGGAACTCTATAGGGTTTTAAAAATATAAGCTAAAACATACACTCTTCACTGGAGCTCAGCAGCAATAAAGAAAACTAAGCTAACAAATTCAAAATAAGGTTTAGAGAAATTACATGAGTAAATACAGAATGGAGGAGAATCAATCCTAGTAAAAATGGTATTTTTGGAAGGAAATTCCTAGAAAGGCTGTAGAGAAGCTCAGAGTAAGACCCAACATGATCGGTCCATTATCACAGAGACCTCTTTAGTGTTGTCATTTTATCAGGATGGTGAAGAAAGATTTCAATAGCTAAGAGCATTACTTTACTTTGAAAAGGAACTACTTCTCTGTGGGTCAAAAATAAGTTCTTCTGTTGGTCACCAGAATCTAAAACCCCAGCTAATGGGCACCACAACTGTGTGTGCCGAGAACAACTTGGAGATGATTACTTTGTATGAGAATTTTGTATCATTTGCATCATAGAGTCTTTTCTGCAAAAGGAACACTAAAGGTCCATTATTTCCATCTTTTTCCTGCCACTAACTCTGCTGCTAGTCACCTTTTCTACAGGAATCAGTGTTGTTTTTCTCAAAAAACCAGGCATGGGGGATTTCTTCAGGCAAAGTTTTGTTATTAAAATAGGGGCATTTCCCCTCAGCAAGAAACAGGGAATGATAACATAGAGCTTTTGGTAGGATGGCCATCACTTGAAAGAAGAACAATACACACCTGGCTCATCCTTCTTGCTGTCTGTCAACAGGAAGAGATCCAGATCCGGCAGTGCCTCTGCATGCCACACAACAGGTTGGAACCATAAGCCTTCTGGACTTGTGCACTAAGAACCTGCATTGGCACACTCCAGAGACGTGCAGTCATTTCTATAACACTTCTGTTCCCCACTGAAGCACAAGAAAGATCTTTAACATCTATTAAATCAGTATTTGTCACTAATTATGCTTAAGCTTACCATCATTTGTAACTTTAAAGCTCTCTTTAGTTGCTTTAGTTTTGGATCCTGTACGCCCCCCTTTTTCCATTCAAGAAAAGAGTCCAACACCTCAGGAGGCAAAGCCAGGTACTATTTTAACAAACTTCCTAAGAGATGAAAAAGGCATGAATGGATCCTGCGGTCTAGGGAACACCTACTGCGCTGGTATGACTGCATGAAAGAAATCAACACCCCGAACATAAAAAGACAGGTTCACTTCTGGCATTAAATTTAAATTCCTTTACTATTTCCCTGACGCGTGCCTGTGCCTTTGTTTATCCCCATCACCTGCTTTTGCTTCTTGTCTAACTCTTGCTCCTTCAGACTATCAAAATCACCTTTTCCGGGCCATGTTACTCCTCTCTTCAAATCCTACTTGCTGCAGCATAATTTTTAAGGTCTTATCCTTTTGTCTTTGTGGGCTTACCCACTCTTCCTGCTCCTTTTCAGCCTAAAATATGATTAGGGATAAGAAAAATGCCGTTGGTCCGCAGAGCTTGAAACCCTTATGTTTATGTCTGGCAGTGGGTAAAGGCAGAGATGCAGCTGCAAACTGCCTTGTGATATATATTTTATGCCTGATCTGTAGTAGAGGTGAGCTGTGTAAACTACCTATTGGAAACTTTTTGTGATGGAAAATCACAGCGCCAAGCAATATAGCATCAACAAGAGAAGAGGGAAGGAGGGGGAAAAGGATAACTACTACTCAGTGCATTCATCACCCCAGTGTGGGTTAAACAAGGTGACCAGGAAAACCTGGTCATGAGTGCTTGGCAGTGCTCTCCTACCTTACCTCCCCCAGAGTAAGTAACATCCATCCACAGCGGGGACAGCCCTCCAAAGTTGCATTTCATGTTGGATACAAAGTACGGCTTCAATCTCTTCTTTTGTGCACAAAATGCCACATTTATGGTGTTTGCCCTTTGAGAATTTTCAAGAATATGTACTGATTAGCTTGTTGCAAAATTAGTTAAGACTAGGAAGCGTGGCCTATGTATCACTTCTTGTAAGATACATGGGATACACTGGAAGAAACTAGGTTACAGTTCTGCTAAGTTACTAAATGCTCTTCTGGCTAATCACTGTGATTATGCAGACTACGGGCGGGTTCAGGACAAGAGGGCAGGTGACTCTTCAGTGGTCGCTGTGCGAGCAGAGGTAAGGCAGCTACTCACTTCTCTACTTCGCAGCTACAACCGCGAAGGCTCGGACTCAAGCTCTGCTGCTCTCGCTTCATAAAATACTGGTCTCACTATAACAGCCCTGCTACCACAGAGGTCCACTCTAAAGCTAGAGGCCAGATTCACAGGCTCTGTCTCAATTGCTTGGGAATGTTCTTTGGAATATGAGAAAAAAGTCATAGGAACACATAAGCTCTGAACTCAGCGTTACTGGAGGGAGTGCTTTATTTTGTATTCTTTGGTGTGTTGGTGAATTTGCCCATACGTTTAGTGTTGCTACTACATGTTTTATCTAGTAAGTGATACTACACAATGGTTTTTTTTTTCTTGCTGTTTTTTTTTGGGGTGGGGAGGGGTCTAAATTGGTGTGGATATTTAAAATTTTACATCGAATTAAGTGGAGAATATTATCCAAGCAAAACTATCAAGTATAAAGTTAAGAACTGAAATCTGCACTGTTAGCTCAAGGCTACCACACACTACGGAGCAAAGCCTTTTAAAGAATACCATACAATACGTTACAGATCTAAGCTTTTCAAAGCAGGATATGCAGGATTAAGGCTACATTTCAATCCAAACATGATAAAAGGGAAAAATCAAATAGGCAAAACATGACCGCTTTATAGCCATGTTATGTAAGAACTTACAGGGGGAAATAATTAATCCCCCGGTTCTATCTTGTAATAGTATCAGGAACGAAAAAGATATTATAAAACATTTTTTTTCCCCTTGTCTAATCTGATACCATAAATACTAAAATGCTTTAATCCAAACTGTATGGCTACTGCCATCACAGTGCAGAGCTCATTCTGCCTGTGAGCCTCAGTCCTGTGTTTGCTCTTTCAGCACACTTCGATGGCTCTTCGGAACCAGCTCAGCTCTGACATTCCCGAAGTGTGTGACCACTGGCACACTCAGCTTTGTGACGCTTTTCAAATAACCGCAGAATCATCTGTACTATATCCTGTTCTCAAGTTAGCGACAGATATTCTCAGTACTGACTCAGACTTGATGTTACTTGTGTTTTCTGTCAAAAAAGCTAAGATTACACTATCCTTTGGGACGACGTACACTGCCTACATAATATATGTCTATTTTGTAAGCAGCTTAGGATAGGGACCATGTATTACATAAACCAATGCCCATATTTAGTAATAACCCATGTTCTCACTCCTCCTGACTGTAGTGCCCAGTGGCAGGCTGGGATTTATCTGGGGGAAGATGGGTGGTAGCACAATAACATCTACTAAAATACACATAATTCCTGCCTTTCTCATTCGAAGTTGAAAACAGCCAGCGGCGTAACTTCCTTGGCAATCGATACACATAAAAGGCTCCTAGATCCCCTCCGTGTTGTTCCGTCTTCCACCTCCCCAGGAAGAAATGCTGTGACGGAGATGGCAGCATTATCCGCAGGAGGGTCCCACCACCCCCGTCTCTCCCTCCCCCAGGCTCCCAGAGCAACACGCTGCCTTTGAAACTCACGTGCCAGGATACTATTCAAAGATTTATGGTTCCTGATTCTCCCTACAGTCCGCTCTTGCTGCTTTGTTTACTTGGCAGGGTGAGGGAGGGAGGAGGGAACTGGATTAGCCTCCAAACCCCGCAACAAAAGGCAGCAAAGCTCTGCCTCAGGCATTTGATATCTGCGTTTCTAGAGAATTACTGAATATGCCGGAATTGCCTCCAGAAAATTTGGCACATTTAAAAATAGTTACTCATAGCACTTAATAAACACTTCACATCAGAATAGATTTGAAACCAACAGGATCTTTGTTCTGATGTGGTAGCCACTGTCACATACCATGAGAGAGGAGCAAAACAGAACGATGACACCAGGCTACTGGATTAGCAGAACTTAATTATTATTTAAAGTCCCTGAAATGCTGTTTTTACGTATTTTACCTTTAGAAGCATAGATGTTACACAGATAAAAATCATCAGAACCACTGGGATGGGAATATTGGGAAAAAGAAGGGGAAACAATTCAGATTTTTGGTCAAGCGAACAATTATTTTCCCATCTGTAAAGACCTTTACAGCTGAGAGAGAACTTCAGTATTTCTCTGAATATAAAATGAGGAGAGGACTGGGGTATTGTTTTTGTTGATTTTTTTAACAGAGGAAGAAAACTAGCTAGTCTTTGCTCATGGTATTAGACACATATCATGCAATGGCTCAAAACGCTAATTTGCTTAATTGCATTAGTCCACTCCCCTCCTGTTAAGGGAATTCAAGCTTCAATGGCAAATTCAACCTCCTAATGAGATTATGGTGACGTTCCCAATATGAGGCTGTAGGGTGGCAGTAAGATGGGCAAGGGAGCTACGCGTTTCCTTGGTGACTGGCTGAGTGGTTAACCCTGGTAAGAAAGGGTGGAAGGAAGAATCAGTTTGAGTGACAGTACTTCATCCTTTAAATTTCACTTCACAGCTGAGCAAAGCAGAAATAGCGCCAAGCAACGACCATGGGGAAATTACCCTTGTTTTAATCTCTGTCTCTTCCAGCTGATGTCAGTAGAAGGGGACAAGACAAAGGACCTCAAGCTGTGGTAAAGATCATTAAAATAGAAGAACATAAAACCATGGACATCTCTGTGCCATCTATTAAATATTAACTTCACTTGAATGCAGCCATTTTTCTTTGTTATGCTGTTTGATGCTATTATTATTATTATTATACCTTTAATCCATTTTATATAGTTTTATTCCTTTTTTAACCTCCTTTGTAATGCAGGTGCCTTCTAGTCAGCTCCACCAGCTGATCAAATTGCTTTCTCTTCATTACTCACATTGAGCTTTCAGAGCCTGAAGCCTCAGCTAACTGGAATATACGGTCACGATTTAAATTCCGTGGAATAGCTGAAACTATGCCAGAATCACAGCACAGAGCTATGTTATTACTGTCATCATATCAAGAGCAGGTGAGATGCTTTTGAATTAAGGAGTATTCAATCACAAACAAGTCCAGTTACTGTACAGCAGTAAAATGTGTGTGTTTATCATTCACAGCCTCCAGTGGAAACAACACTCTTGCCATTTATCCAGTAAATTGTGTTAAGACAAATGTAGGGCAACATTAAAAAGATGATGTCTGTAAATGGAGAAAACCAAGAATTTTGGTGGGGAATATTATTTTTTCCCAAGGCAAGGATATTTCTGAGTCAGAGGACAACATTGCCCACATGCAATTAATCAGTCTATAACCCACAGACATGGATCCCCTGAGCCCGGTTCAGTTCACAGCACGGCAAATCTAGAGGGTTTCCATCGCAGTCAGTGAAGTTAAGCTGCTGTCAGAAACACTCATAAAGGCACAATTGTTGCCATTTTCACAGAACCGCGTATGCGAGGAAAGACTGGAGGTGCAGGCCTGTGGGTAAAACCGAACAAGGGGCTCCAAAGGCTATGTGAATCCAAAAGTGACAGAAAACTTACTCTGGCCACCGAGCACCAGTGGCGGGGGATCCGCCTCACCGGCATGTGGCTGCTGCCCGGGAGGGTGGCGTCAGGGAACAGCATCCTGGTGCAAGGGTGAGAAGAAAGGGAGAGACCGTCACTATGTGAAACCAACAGCGACTTCTAATTCCTCTACACTCTAATTTAGTACAACTGAGAGTGTCATCCATTGCTGGAATCTTTTCACTATTTTTAAACCTTAGGGAGCAAATGGAAATCACATTTTAAAGACAGAAACTTAATTAGGGTTTTTGAAGGCTAGTCATTTGCTAAAGGACAAGCGTCAAAGCCAGTTCTACATTCCTTACCTCTTCTCTCCTCTGGGAAGGTTTCTGATGTTTGCTGCCAATCCACGTGGGGTTTCCTGCACTGGGGCTTTGGTTGCAATGGCTCCCGACAGATCATTTTGATGTAGCTGGTCATCAGGGTTAAAACAGAAGAATCAATGGGTTTTTTGCGTTGCTTTTGTTTCTGTTTCCCTCAGTCCTTTTAGAAAAACCTGTAATTCTTATAATCACATCTTGACCTTGGTTCTCAAGATCTTCTATTTTTGACAACACCTACATTGTAATCAAAGTTGCCATTATGGCATACCTGCAGCAGCTTTCATCTCGTTACGTTCAGATTAAAGGTTTCTGCAACCTTTGGGCTGCTGAAGCCAATGGCAGGGACAGCCTCTTACAGCCCCACAGGGAACACTGGGCATCTGCTTGCAAGGGACGAGGGCTTAGTGGCCCTTCCCATGACAGCTCCTGCCTACCCGGCTCTGCTGGGGTCACATCTTTGCAACCTAGAAATACCTCATTACGCCGGTCACGATCGGATTGTCTGTAGTTAGGGCTACAGAACATGACCTTCTTCAGTCCTTCAGCCCAATGCTGAAGGGCATGGCCAGTTTTGCTCATTAAGCTCTCACAGTTCATGCAGGCTGAGAGTTTAGCTCCAAACGCAACAACTACTGCTGCGGCTGTGACACAAATCTGTTTCCTCCTCTTCAGCTCTGGATTTTTTCCTGAAAATATATCCTTCTCGGTTTTGTTCAAGCTTCTTTGTTGTTTCTTGTTGGCCTAGAGCCCATGAGATGTTCTGGTGTACTTCAGAGAGTTCAGC
>NW_010264713.1:15282-52239 GCF_000690775.1 Eurypyga helias
TAGCAGCCTACGCAGAGAGGCTGGGAAGAAGATGAGATAGTCACAGCATCTTTTTAAGGTATTTGATATGCAATCAAATACAATCAAATATTTTGATAAATACATAAGGAGCCTAATCTCTCTTGCCTTTCCAAACAGTAAAAGAGATGACTACTCCTGACTTCAGTCGGTGGAGGAACCTAATTTAAGCATCCAGATTTAGATGAGTTACGTATATGATGTGATGACTCCTTCCCACTCCTGTTCATTTTTCCACTGCTCACATGGGTAGGAAATTCAGATGTATGTTACTATTTTTTTTTGCCACGTGATGTGACCCCTTACTGCTAATGGGAAGAGACTAACCTTTTGAAATGTGAGGATGAAATTACACTCTCTTCAGGACTAGAGCCATGAGTTAATATAATCATGTAGAGCCTAGGAAAGAGCAAGGGAGACATCAGAACCCCAGATATGAAATTTGTGTTTATAATGAGAAAACCAGAACCCTTACTAAAGGGTTATTTAAACAGGCTCAGGATCACAATCCCAACCCATCCTGCTTTGGCCAGGAACAGAGAACAGTTAGAGAGTAAAGATGCAAACCTAGATCTCCACCCACAGTTTCAGTGGGAGGAAAAGTCATCTTCCAGCTGGGTTTTGCCATTGACTAATCCTGCAACATCAAGAATTTTGATTTTCATGGAGAGGCCTAAGAACTAAAATGAGGTCTTAAAATGCATCCCCAACACTGTTTGGAACTGAGTTTTGGGTGTGTAACATACACTCATGACAGTCTTTGGCTGTACTGTTTTGAACACAGCTGCAAGCACTCATGTAGTCATTCCCTTAGAAACATTCATCTTGGTTATGGAAATATTCGCATTCTTAGAAAACAACTACTAGTCATTAGGAGAGAGCACCTTCATCTGACCATACGCTAAGAGAGGAATCATGGAATACAGGCCATATTACATGGATTATTTTTTTAAAGGTGCAAGGGCAAAGAAAGGCCAAGACAGAACTTTGTTGCATTGCATTACCATAAAATATAAATATAATAGAATGGACTCAAGATTCCAATTAATCATTTGAGGATTTCCTTAATATTGGCTCTTCCAGAGGTGAATTGTCAAGGACACTGCCCTTCTGATTGCCAGCAACATTTTCAAACTATGTGACATATGCTTAGGTGCTTGTGAACCCACAGGGGAGGAATAAGAAGATATAATGCAATGGCATTAAGCAGATTTATCCAATGCAGAAAACCCTTACCTGCATTAATCCAGCTCCCTTTTGGCTCTGCTGTCTTGTGCATCAGATGGGACACCAAGTGAAATATTGCAATGCTAGAGTTTTTTTCTGCTGTTATTTGCACAGTTTTAACAATGCAGAGGTCTGGTTTCCTGTGCCATCAAAAAAAGTAGCCCTATAATATAGGGCTATAGATATAAAGTAGATAAAGTAGCTATAATATAGGGCTAAAAGTAGCCCTATAATATAGATTCTAGAAACAACCGAAGTACCTACAGTTGCATTCTACTTGAGAGATACTTCCACATACATGCCAACAATTTTGTTAGCGATTTCTAGACTACACATTTAATATTATCAACTTTTGTTCCAGTTTCTCTCTTCTAGTCTATGTGCTTCTTTCTTCCTTCGTCTCCATCCCTTCTCATGTTTCTGTTCCTACTGCAATAGTGCTCCGGAGGCTCCTGTCAGTCCTGTCCTGTAGGTACGAAACGTGCAAGAGACTTCCATGCTACAGCTCCTTGGATCCCTAGTCTATCTGCTTCTTTCTTCCTTCTTCTCCATCCCTTCTAATTTTTCTGCTCCTACTGCAATAGTGCTCCGGAAGCTCCCGTCAGTCCTGCCCTGTAGGTACGAAACATGCAAGAGGCTTCCATGCTACAGCTCCTTGGATCCTGGCCCAAGGATCTGAGCCCTGCACGCTCACCGGGGTTGTCTGTGTGCAGCCTCTACGATGCTCTGCTTCTTTCTTCCTTCTTCTCCATCCCTTCTAATTTTTCTGCTCCTACTGCAATAGTGCTCCGGAAGCTCCCGTCAGTCCTGCCCTGTAGGTACGAAACATGCAAGAGGCTTCCATGCTACAGCTCCTTGGATCCTGGCCCAAGGATCTGAGCCCTGCACGCTCACCGGGGTTGTCTGTGTGCAGCCTCTACGATGCTCAGCCACCTCCCTTCTGAGCGGCAAGAGGCTGCTTTGATGGATCGTCTGGGCACACCAGGGCTCAGCTTGGCTGTTAGTGCTGAGAAGGTAAGCATCACCCTCACCAATTCTGACAGGGTGACAATACAGGTTTAATGCTAACGAGCACAGTTTCTTCTTCTACTACCAACGCTTGCTTGATTAGTCCCGTTTCTTCTTTTGCTCGTCCACTTCCACTCACATAAATTCAATCTACTCCCATCCATTCTCCCTTTTCTCTTTGTTTTCTCCTCACGCTCCTCTAATCCTCTTGCCGAAAGCACCAGTGTCCAAGCGCACGGAGCAGTTACAGTCCAGGTAAGTGGTGACTGAGCTTCTGAGCCCTTGCTAATGCGGCCTTGTATGGCGTTGCAGGAGAAAGAAGGGGACATGTTGTGTTCGGGAGAGGGGTCAAGGTGCTAGCCACGGCTGAGACATACTGTCTGATGAAGAGCTTTTAAGGGGGCTCGGAGACGAGGCTGACCTGATGTGTCTCGCGTGCTGCAGAGGAGGAAGGAAACAGGCCCAGCACCCTGCGGCCACCCTTCGCTCAATCCCCTCACAGGAGGCTGAGGGGATGTGAAGAAAGACAGAAAGCACACGATACCGAATGCCACAAGCGACACAGGGCGGATTTGACTCTCGGCTGAATTACTATTTGGCATGCGATGCCTGAGATGTGAGGTTTGACTGTCCCACACCCCTACTCACATTTGCATTCTCCCTCCTATTCATTTTAGCTACATCAGCTTCTTTTGCCATGTAAGAGAATGGGAATCCCAACACTTTATTAAAAGGCATTCTGCTTTCAGAAAGCCACTGCAGCAGCATAACCTCCTCCTCCTCTTCTCATGGCAGAGCTGGGACAAATTAGACTTTGGCTGGGACTCGCCAAGTTTTTCGAAAAACTGAAAAATACAAAAAAGCCCCATATTAATTCGATGAGAATTCAGGTGGTTTTTTTTTTTAGATAGGGGCACATTAGAATTCGATGGCTGATTCAATGAACCAACCCTGAGGCGTGATGATTGAGCTGATAACCGATGTTACAGTTACACCAGGGACTGATTTCTGACCTCTTCAGAGATGAGCAGGCACCTGGAGGCAAAAGCCTAATTTCCATTTGGACCCCTACATGAGACATTTAAGCCTTTGTCTCTCAATCACTGATATTTATTTATGAGGCTTACTTAGACTTGTGCCATGCACAGTAAAAGCTGATCTTATTGCAGAAAACCTGAGATTCTCTTTTTTTTTCACTGACCTAATTGCATACTGTTGCCATTTACTAGGAAAAAGAGAAGTTTAAGTGGTCAGGATAGCTCTCTTCCATCCTCCTTTGGGTTCCATTATCAACATTTTCGGTTTCAGCAGACAGCTAAACTTTCCTTATGAGCTGCTAGCACAGCCTAGCACAACTGCAATGATTTAAATCCATCCTATCCAAATACATTTTACTCGTCAGTATCTTGTGACCCAGGAAGACATAAAACTCAATTTACTCATTAACCTTAGTTTCCTGAAACTGCAATTACTTCCCTGTGGACAGTCAGTAATTGAATTGAATAAGGGCAGCATGCAAACGCCAGCCGGTGCTAGCTACTGCTAAAAAAATAATCCCGCGCGCTTACAAAAACTGCATGTGGCACACAGACAGCAGGCAGCAGAGTATTAGAAGGGAAAATGCACAAAGTAGCATGTGCAGGGATTAAGGAGATGCAAAAGATCGGACTCACAGGAACCCACTCAGTGGGAATAAACACAGTATTATACCAGCTTAGGTTTACAGTTACAGTTAATAGCATGCAGTTATTACTTTTGCAATGAAAAGCGTCTTCTGAGCGGATGGTTTCACTGCAGAATCAGACCTTGTGTTTCTCCCTGCCTGCTGTAATTCAAGATGTTATCTGGCATTTTATATAGCCTAGTATCCCTTGCCCCAGTTGCAGCGAAAGAGATCAAGACATTACAAATAAGGACCGGAGTTAGCCCAACGAGATTCAGTTTGAAGCGCACTTGCCTCTGAGCGGACAGTTTCACTGCAGAATCAGACCCTGTGTTTCTCCCTGCCTGCTGTAATCCAAGATGTTAGATGGCATTTTATATAGTCTAGTATCCCTTGCCCAGTTGCAGCGAAAGAGATCAAGACATTACAAATAAGGACCGGAGTTAGCCCAACGAGATTCAGTTTGAAGCGCACTTGCCTTTCAATGTTGTTACTTGGCATTTTTTCTCCTCCCATTGAACCATGAGTGGATGCTTTTCCAGGCTTGTGGACAGAGCTTTTGCATTTTTCAGCTTGATCTAATTAGAGCGTAGATGACCCTGGCCTCTTACGGCTAGATTTCATATCGCACCATGGCACTTGTAGAAATAGCTCACTGGTTGGTTGAGTGCATTTGCTATGCAATCACATATTCCTCCCACACTGAGCTTGCTTTGTTTAGTTTCCTGGTTCCAGTCCTAATTTCTTACTTTCCTCCATTGCTATTGGAAGATGCTTCAGTAAATAAAAAACGCCACTTAAGAGCTTTAATCACCCTGGTTCTGATCCCATACAAGACATGCCTACATTACTATTTTAATTCAGATCAAGATCATCCCTTCTTACTACACCTCAGTTCACACCGCCGAATGGTGTTGGAGAAAACAAAATTAATTTCTCCTAAAGGAAACTAAACCAGATGATCTCCAGGAGCACAGGCAACAAATTCCAACTGCTATCAGCAGTCAGCGGCAAGGACCAGACCAGGGCAAGCCCAAAGCAATCCCTTTCCTAGCATCATCCGTGCAGATTCCCAGCACCAATTCAGTTTGGCAGATGTGCTCATTTTGGATCACATTACTTGTCAAGATTGACAGACCATCCACAGCATACGTAAGTATACACAACTTCCTCCTGTTTTAATTTGGTGATGCCTTGCAGGAACCTACAGCTATCTGTAGAAAACAATATTTTTTTTGCTAATATTTTTACTGTAAGTGATGTCTCTTTAATCTGATGTTCATTAGAGTAGTTGCCTGGTTCTCCTCTTTGGCCGAACTTGGCCTGACTTGAAACCTTGGTTTAGCTTGCTTAGGTATAACAACATTTTTTTCTAGTGATCATACAGCTAACTCCTCATTCTTTGTAATTTTGCTCATTTTAATCATGTGATGTGGTAATTTTGAAAGATACCATAGTGGCAGTTGGTTATTCTACACAGAAAGACATATTTAGGACTCAAACATACAGTGGCGAGTGCAATTACACAGGAATAGAGGAAAGGTATGACAGCAAAGCCCTCAGAAGTGGGGACACTGGATGAGATGCAGACAAATACAGGCCTAGGCTGACAAGAGCGGGCTTGGGATAACACTAAAGATCCAAGTACTCACCCATGGTCAATTACAGATACGCACAATTGGAGCTGGGCAAAGTCAGTTTTAGGAGTAACAGAGAACAAAACCCAAATATCCAAGGCATGTAAAATGCACTGCATATCCTAAATGCGTCTGGAATGTACTTGCAGACCAGTAAAGGAAGAATAAAATGTAAGAGAGCATCAATAAATGTGGAAATAGCCCCAAGTGGAACCTCAGCGATGAAGAAGTCACCAACATTGTATACCTTCTAGCCAAGACAAGGAGGAAACCCAATCATCAACATCACACTCCACCCAGTGTGTGTGCTCCTGTGTGTTTCTCTGCAACAATTTAAACTGATTCTTTTTCTAAACAGTGAGAAGTATTAATTTAATCAGGTAATTTGGACCGTAAAATTTAGTAACTGGCCTAATGGTAGTAACTGTTTATAGTGTTTTATTTGTCTACTAAGATTTCAATTAGACCAACAATAAATTCTTGGCTTTGCATGTGAGGTACATCCATTTTTGCCCATAATAAGATTTTGAGAATAACATACTGATTTAAATTAAGATTTATTTTTGTTGCCATTTTGAGTAATTCTTCTCTGGATGCAGGGAGTTCACAAGAACTGGCAAAGGTGAGTTATTTTGGTACAGATTTGTATCCAGAACAATGCCAGTGGTGCAAGTTGAACATAATCAAATTTAAACTTTTAAGTGTGCCAGTATGGAGATTTTCACTGCTTTCAGTCTGCTCTTAAGCTGACAGAAGCAGTGCAAACTGCCTTTGCTTTCCTTCGAGTGGTGACTATACACGTGTAGCGCGAAAACTACCCATCTTGTCTGTCTTCCCACGCACGTACTGGAGAGAGATCTCTAAGGGACATCAGACTGACACGGATATGGGATAGTTGGTAGATGCTGTAATCAATGAATAGAAGACATCTAGAAAAATTACAATGGGGATCTAATAACTATGATATCCAGCCATTAGAGACCACATGAAAAGAGAGATCCACTTGATCTAATTTACCCGGATTTACAAAAGCCATTCAACCACATCCCTCAGTGAAGGCTCTTAGAGATGCCAGGGGATAAAAAAAACCCCATCCTCTTCTGGATAAATTACTGATTAAATGATAAAATGATATTATGTAAACCTATGCTGAAACCACATTTTTGAATGCAGCGCTGACCTTCTCTGAAAACAAACGGTAATCGAAAAATAGGTACAGAGAAGGGTTGTACCGATCTTTAGAGGTATGAAATGGCTTTGATAACAGGAACAATTGAAGATATTAGGACATGTCAGGCCTGCAAAGGATATGACTGATGGAAACATTTGATAAAGGATCTTAAAATTATGGGTGACATAGAAAAGGTAAAAAGGAAATGATTGTGCCCTGTTTTTTTTCTGGTAAGAGAATGCTGGGGGATGAAATGAGGTAGCAGACAACAGGTTCAAAATAAAGGGAAGCACTTTTCCCCATAATGTACAGTTCTGCTGTCAAACTTACTTCCACAGCACATCGTGGATATCAATAATCCACATGGGTCTAAAAAAAAGGCAAGCAATCAGACCAATTCTTGGAGGAAAAAACCCATTGTGCTGTTATGATTCATCAGCTTGGGGACAGCAGAACTTTACCATCAAGATTTCCTACCCAGCAGGGGAAAAACATTTTTTTTTCTTTTAATCCTTGTCTATGATAAGATGGCAGTGGGGAAAAAGCCTTTGGTTCATGTTTGCCTGCAATCATTGGGGATTAAGTTAAAGAGGCAAGAGTAGTCCCTTCCACTTCTGTTCTTAACAATCAAAAACTGCATTGGAGCAAACAAAGCCATGCCCAGTCATCACTGGCTGCAGGTGGGTGTTTTGGTCTCCTCTTTCTTCCAGTGCTTATTGGAGCTCTTTGGATTTTATCCCCTTCCTGATATGCCACCAGAAACCCCTGTAGGGGCAGCTTCAACCTCCTCCAAGGAGAAGCAACTATAGTCACAAACCTGCAGCATAAAGTAATTTCGTAATTTGGCAGGTAACACATTTTGGCTGTCCTCCTGCCTTCCCTCCCGCTTTTCACACAAGCTTGGACAATTCCCTAAGGCTTGTGTTTACGCACCTACCGTGAACTTGCATCGCTGTCCCTCGGAAAGAAAACTGACTGCTTTCTTCAGTCCTAGCTAGCTTTAGGGACCCATAATTTTAGGTCAGCTAGGGCAGGTGTCGTAGGGTTGCGTGTACTAAGGAGATACACATGGTAGGTTTTATAACACTTAAATGCAACATGAGAGGGCTTTACAGAACATAATAAAGAACTCTGAGTTAAAGAAAAATGTAACAGTTTTAACCTAAAAAAGCATCTTCATTCCCTCATAACAACAAAAATCACAGCCAATACCAAACACAATTCCTCCTTTCTAAGAGAGCAAAATAATCCTCAGGAAATAAAATATTGACGTTTTAAATGAAATAAAAACTAAATTTTTCATAACCGTCTGTTACGATCTACAGAAAGTCGGATTCTTTTGCGAGGGCTGGCACTTACCCAGACTGACACAAAATTTCGTTTTAATGGCATTCAGCATTTAATAACATTGAATTGCCCCTGTAATCCTCTGTGATAGAACAGCATCCCTGAAGAATAATGCATAGAACTGGACCTCTGAAGTACTTAGAATTAAAATGAAAATGTGACCTTTACAATTTAAAGAAACATACCCTTCATCAGAGATAGTTTATATGTAGATTTTGGCCAGAGTTGGAAGGAAAAATAATTTCACTCAAGACCACCTAATCAAGTAACAGTACAAAGAACAGATTTTGGGAGCAATTCTAAAATTATGAGTCCTGACAGAAACACAGGTAGTTAATCACACCAAGGGGTGGTGGTTTGTTTGTTTGTTTACATTTTGATGCATTTATCAGAAAATTAAGGCGGCTCATCTGTATACTTAATGATTTTCAAGTAAGTCATCAAAGAGGTGCCCAAGAAGTACAACTAAAACTGCATCTATCATACAGATGACTGGAAATTAGCTAAATATATCCCTTCTGTCAGGAAAGATACTGAAACAAACACAACTTCACATACAGAAAGTGTCTCTCTAACCCTTCAATACGTCCCTTCCTCGTACCAACACACCACACTCATTCACTTCCTTGGCTGTCTTTTCAGCCCCCGCAGCCACTCACCACTATTACACTTCAAGCTGTTGCTTTGGAAAAGCAGCAGGCGTTTTGGGGAAAAGAGCCACTTACTAGGTAGGAAGCAGCCAGAAGCAAGCGCTAACCCAACAGGATGGAACAGGCTCCTGCAGCGACGGAGCTCCACTGACCCCTAATGGGGAACGTCCACCGGTGCGCCTGCCCCCGCAGCAAAGCCAAGGCAACGCCAAAACCCGCTGTGCTCAAAACCTCTCCTTTCAGCCCAATACGAACTCCGGCACTTGGGCTTTTCCTTAATTGGTGTGAATATAGGTATAGCTCACACTCAAGATGACTGTACCTACTAGGATGCCACCTTCGTGTTCTGACCGTGTGAGATGCTCTGAGCCAGAGGGAAGACAAAGGTAAATAAACCTGACATTTAACGCAGCCGTTCTGACAACTGGTAAGGACAAGGCAAATCCAAATTTTTAACAGCCTAGAGCCAGCTGGTTTTACACCTTTCAACATGAAATAAAAATGTTAAGGACTAACATCTCAAATGGATTCATTTAAACTATTTTAAAAGGAAGACTGGCAATCAGCGCAATCAAGTCCGTACAAACAACGGCAGTAATTTGAAAGTCACCACCCAAGGATTTCTGCCTTTTCTTCCCAAAGTGACACTGTACCTGCCACTAGTACGGCAACGAGCCATTTTCACCACAGGGAAAGGATTCTTTCCTTCAGCAAAACTACTACCGTTTCCACTGAATGAAAATCTGCCAACACAAGAAGGGAGAATGAGTTCATGCTGGTTGGTGCAGTTTTTCTTTTTGTCCTTCATAAACTGCAGAGACGAACCTGTGCGAGTGAACTCTCAGCACAGGAAAGCGACCAAGCTGGGAGCAGGCTGCGTTCCCCGTTCCCCTTTCTAGAAAAGGGTTTTGTTCCTGTTCTTTCTGTACCCGCGTGGTTGCTCTGTTCCCCTTTTCCTACCGGCCACGCTTTCCTTCCCACCTCAAGAACGCACCAGCTATGAGCCACCCTATCCCAGTGAGACTGTGACACACCGCACGGGTAAAGGCGTCGGGCAGAAGGATCACAGAGCTGAGGCTAGCACTGACACCTAGCAGAACAGCCCCATTTTAGACAACCAACAGCTCCAGCCTGTAAGGAAACTCTTTCCACGGCTAACTGGGTTAACTAGAAATCCTTACCCGAGTCAGAACAACCTACCAAACTCCCAACCCTGCTTAAATCCAGCACTCTTAAGTAATGATCAGTTTATGATACCACTTTCACAATTAATAATGATAAAAAGGCAAACCAATTAAGGCAAATCCTTCACTGCCAGAAATTCCTGCCCCTCTGACGCGGTGACATAAATAACAGATTAAATTAAATTGAGGGAACGCTGAAATCTCAAGCTGGGGCACAAAGAGCCCTATATTTGCTTTAGCAAGTCACTATTATCCTGGCTTTTAACTTCCAGTCAGTCCTTTTTTCCACCTTCTCATCCTCCTTTCTCAGAAGTACCAAACGTTGACATTAATTGTGTATCTCTGCTCTGAAGGAGCAGCACATCTGGTGACAGGATGAAGCGAAGGAAGAACAAAACAGTGCATAATTCAAGATGTCCTGGTAAGCCAGTGGTTTTCAGCTTTTTCTGTATCATGACTCACTATTACACAAGAGAAAATTTCCATGCTTCCAACTTTTCCTTCAGTTTACCTGTGAAGAAACGATCTGTTAACTCAACCCAGGGTTGAATGTCCATTATACGCAAATCTAAAACTTTATGGACAAAATCATATCCTGCATCAGTCTTTTGACAGATATGAGCTTTGGTTTTGGTACAAGGTGCAGTGCTAACTGGACACATCAGTGAAATTGAGTCCTTCCAGGAATTTACTGGATTGAATCCCAACTGAAATCAGTGGCAAACCACCACTCAGTGGCCACAATCTACCATTATTTCATGAAAGCCAAGACACCACCCCTAATTTGGAGCACATGTTACCATTCTATTTCTGACACTCTTGTGTATTTTTTCCATCATGAAGAAACTGCCAGGGACTAGAAGACCTCGCAGCATCTGACAGGCTTAGTGGAAAGCAACTTTGGGCATGGTATTAGATGGAAACAATCCCCACACCCTCTCCCCCCGAAGAGTGGGAAAGGGCTATCCTTAACCAGGACTCCTAAAAGAACAGCGATCTGCTAACGCAGAAGTCAGAACAGACTTAAAGCTGCAGCTAGTGCTCATCTTCCCTCTTTTCTATCCTGTGATCCCTCAATGGTAGTGCAGACCATTCAGACAAGTCCATCAGTAGATGTCAACAAGGGCTGGGCTGATGGCCGAAATTCCGCAGGAGGCAGCAGAGCAGCAAGAACCTTTTCTCCCCCATCCATCTTTCCGTGCCACACTGCAAGTGCCTGCTAGGTGAAGCAAGGACATAAACCAACTTTTTCTTTTTTGACATGTAAAAGTTGCAGAGATAAAATTAGGACACCAAACCCTGTTCCATCTCCTGGCACAATGGATGCAAAACAAAGAGGTTTCCTGAACTTTTTATGATTTCCAACAAATAATCCAATACATTCAAGCACTCATACATAAATGTCTTTCTCAAATGCAGTAATTTTTAATTTTTGGTACAACAGACTGGGAATCCAATCTACCTATATACAAATAGCACAGAATTACAAAAAGAAAGTTATCTAAGTCAAATTTCTTAATTTTTATTAAATTCAAAAACTGCAGGAAAAAAAATCACAAGTTTCTAAGTACAAATAAAAACAAATCAGCTAAAATAAAATGGTTGTCAAGTTAAAACTCATTTTCCATAACTCTCCCTTCCTTGCTATTGCCCACAGTACCATCAGAAATCCTACAAATGCTCCAGAAATTGATTTTATCTTACCAATATGATAGTAAACCATTAAGTTTACTATGTAAAAAAGCAAACCGTTTAGGCACAAGGTGGCAGAAGACATAAGCACAAATATCAACCATGCTTCCTTAGTTTGTCAGTTGAGACCCAGGTGTGCCAAAGACCTGCATGGTATTGTATTCAGAATGTCAGAGCTTCGTCAGTGAAATAAGGGCTACATTTTTCTTTTTAAATGTTAACAGTTTGTTGTGTCTTTTTTTCCTTCCAGAAAACAGAGAGAAGCTGTCAAGTGGTATACCTTACTGGTCAGTGCCAGTGTTCTGGTTAGAAGTGGCAAAAGTGACAAAATGGGTTCCAGCACCAGAGAACGAGAGGCAGAGAAGCTGTAGTCTCAAAAAGACTGGTTCATACTTGCGTTGCCAGTGTAATTAATAATTTGGCGACCACCTGCTAAGACAGCATGACAAGCAGTCACATGCTATTCGATGACATCAGCTGGGTTAGGTAGAGCAGTGATCAAGGTGAACAACTAACATCTGCTGCTCTTCTAACTATACCTAAAGGAACTGTCAAACTGAAAATGTAATCACAACAAAATTAAAACAAGTGTTGTTTCATATTCCAGATCCTACCTTTTACCCGTCATTTGATATTTCCCATTCTAATAACAGGTGCAGTTCCACTGTCATTCATAAATACAAAATTTTATTTGCACTTCATTAGTTTAGAAAGACCACAATGTTCTTCAATACCACAACATTCAGGACACACCAAGTTATTCGAATATGTAACTATTGATTTACCACAGCTAAACTAAACAGTGCATTTTAATAAAAGATATACCAAAGATATAATTCACAAATTCATTATCAGACAAAAACCTAACACAGTATTTGCTTGATGGGAATAATTTCCACCATTAGGAAAGAAAATAATTTTACCTTAGGTTCCCTTCCCCCAAGCCCTACAGGTGTCCAGACAAATACACATATACATTTTCCTGTGTTAAGGAATATATCATCTTCATTTTTTTTCTTAAAGAATTTGTCTAGGACAGCAGCATTGATTTTTATACCTTCTTTTTGAGCTCAAATATATCTCCATTCTTTTACTGAAACTCAATGATTCTTGCAACCAAGTTTATGCTTATGCAGAAAATTACAGATGCTATTTCAGAGTGCAATCTGAAATTTGCACCAGATGTGACGTCTTGGTACATAAAGAAAGGGTGCAGCATCAAACAAAATAAATAAAAGACTGCCAAAAATTAAACTTAGCTTTTCAATAAATCCAGTCAGCAGAGGATGCTACAGCCAAAAGTGTTCTCGCTACATTAAAAGGAAACGTAATGCTGATTATGGAAGCTTTATGTATAAAGTCCTCTGTTTTTTTTAAAAAAATTGTCTTTAAAATAGTTAGCAAAGCACCATATACTTATCTTCATACCAGAAGAGCTTCTGCCTGCCTTTTTATAATAACAAGAACTATTACAACATTTATGTCAAGAATAGGTATAGATTTTATTTCTCCTCCTCCTCCTCGACTGGAAGTGGGGTAAATCCCCACCGACTGTACAGTATTTATAACACCGGGGCAATGAATGAAACATCATTGTGAGGGAGAGGGGCAATAATTAAGTGTTATAGCTGAATCCTACACAGGATTGCATATTTGCATATTTACAAGTTAGTGTGTAGCTCTGACTCGAATAACAAAGTGCAACAAGAAACTGCCAAATGATTGTAGTGCAGAGTAGTACAGATACTTTCTTTACCCTCCCACTGCTATTTTCCACTCTTTATGGAGGAACAAGTCAACAGCAACGGACATGTGGCCTTGGAGGAGGCAGTTCTGGTGGGATTTCTGGCTCTGGTTGCAGGGACAGGATACTGTTGGACAATTCATTTCTTATAACATCCAGGGGCATCTTAAAGAAAAGAAAAATCACCTGTAAACAGTCATCTGCACAGAACACAGCGCAAAGAGCTCGTTTCAAGAGTTCACTCTCAGCCAAAGACTCAACTGAAGGATCTTTTAGTTCTTATTAGCGAACTACGCTCGAGTGACTTGTGTTAAGAATTTCTTTCAGAAAAAGGTTACAATACCGTCAAAATAAAGTCACTTCCCAAACCAACTACAACAAATTACAACAGAACATCCTGCAAATGAAAGCGGGCAAACGTACAGTCAGCTGCTGATACCTCCTGAAGTTCCAGGAAAGAGGAAGTATAGCAAATAGGAGCAGATGTTTACCAAATTCCACAGCAGTACTTATTAACTGAAGTGTTTAGCAGAGTCTGTGAACTACATCATGCCCTGTGCTGGTTTTAGGTGGGGCAATTGATTTTCTTCACAGTAGCGATGTTGTGGATTGGTGTGAGGCTGTTTGGGATTAGTGCTGGGAAAAGTACTGATAACACTGGTGTTTTTAGTTGTTGCTAAGGAGTGTTTGTACCAAATCAAGGACTTCTTCAGTTTCTGATACTATGCCCGCTATGTACTAACCAAAAATTTCATCTGTGTGCACTTGCCCTCCATGTCCTCCCAACAAGTACCTGCAGTCATTATTTAAACATCTACCACTTATGTCGTCAGAGGAACCACCACCTGAACATTTTACCTTTTTCAGAATGTCATCAACAAGTTTTAGAAATATTTCATCCACATTAAAATTATCCTTGGCACTTGCTTCACAGAACCGCATCCCAGTTATTTGCTGTGCAAACTGACGGAAGAGAAAATAAAATAGCTACACAAAGATATGCACAAACAGCAAGCATACACTCCTCATACAACCTTTTAAAAAAACCCCACAACCTTCCCCATATCTGTGACTGAAGTCTAATTCAATGAATAATCTTGAATCTCCAAGGTATAACAAATATTGCCATATATAGCTAATTTTCACTTAGAACTGGTTTACTGGAAAAGTTTCCAGACTTAAATCTGAGAAATTCATGTCTTCAGTTGACATGGATTGCTGCAGACTGCAAGAAAGTAAGACCTTTTCAGAAGAGTTAATCTCAACCTTATTATTAAAATGCAGAAAAGGGAAGTACAGATGTTAAGAATTGGCCTTGCCTCTCTAACAGCAAACGCTTTATGGGTGGCTGAAGAAAAATGCTGGTGCATGTCCATACTGGTAGTGTCCTGATCCAGATGGTGCTATGCTAGAACATATTCTTTTGTCAAGCTCCTTAGCCCTTTTGGGCTTGGAAGAGAACAAAAGAAACATGAAAACAAAGGTGAGCTAAGTAATCAAGCAGGGCTGTTGCCTGTCCTGCAATACTACTGGAAAAGCAAAGGTCTGGAAGAAGGCTCACAAAGGTGTCCCAAGTAGAGACATCTCCACTTCTGAATCAGGACTTCACTGCATCCTCTTTCAGAGCCCAAAAAGGAGCATTCCCTGCACTACTGGGTAGTGTAAGCCAACTTGCAGTTTGTTCTTTAGAGCAAAGACATACTGCTCCAGCAGGAAAGCATACCATTGCACATTCTACAGGAGGAAATACCATATGGATTTTGACCAAACACCACCACTCTCAATAAGCTCCTTATGTCTAATAGTCTGAACAAGAGTAGCCATGGACTGTCAGTAGCAATGTCACAGCAGTTTTGCTTCCAGAAGTAACTAAGAATTTGGTTAGACCTGTTCTTACCTTTTCTCCCTGCTGTCGTGTAATCTCTCGATCAACTTCACAGTCCAGTTTATTTCCAACTAATAGAAGCTCTGCATCTTCTGAAGCGTACTGCAATTAAAATATTTTTAATTAACTAAACCTAGAAACCTAAGACTTTTTAATGCCAACACAACATTAAAAAAGGGCAATTCCTCTGCCAAATAAATCCCTACACCATTTATATGTAAACATTCTTCCCAAACATTATTTAAAAAATTTTCAACTTTAATTTTAAAATTAAATTTTTAAAACATGACTTGAGAAGTAGCTGTTCTAGTTGATCTAAGAATTAACATAATGACCTTATTTCACAGTCAGGAAATTATTACGTATGCACTGGGGTGGTTTTGTTACGGACTTCCACTGACACTCCTAACTGGGACAACTCTATTTGAAGGAAGCAAGAATGGACAAGCATTTTGCAACAAAAACAAATCAATGTTAAATACCAGCTAAAAGAATCCAGTGAAAATTAGTTGGCATTAGTTTAAGAATTCTCTATCAATTCTGTTAGAAAGTCTTACAGAGTACTTTTGAGGGAAAACAATTGCTTCTTAAAAAAATACGTGAAAAGAAAGTACTTAAGGCCTACCTTATCAATCATTTTCATCCATTTTGGTAAATCATCAAATGTTTCCTTCTTGGTGATATCATACACCAAAATAATTCCCTTGGCACTTCTGTAATAAGCTGAGGTAATGCTGTTGAATCTCTCCTGACCTGCTGTGTCCCTAAGAAGCAGCAGCAAACATTGGCACAAACATTTCACCAATTTGCAAAGTACAGAACAACTTGTTTACATTTTAATAAAAATACCCCCACACTCATGAGACACTCTATATTGAACATTTCCTTCTGGATGTGTGAATTTCAGGAAAAAATGGAGCAGTACTTTCAATCATACAGTGTTTTCATATCAGGACGACTTATCCCATACTAACTTCACCAAGAAAGGCCACCAAACAGTTCTACATGTGTCTGAGAATGAAGCTGTCCAATGGCAAATGTACCAGCAGATGAAGCTGGTTTTCTGTTGCTGTGGTTTTGGTTGTGTTTGTGGTGGGGTTTTTTGGGGTTTTTTTTGGTGTGTGTTTGGTTTTTTTTTTAATGGCCCTGAAAAAAAATGAAAAAAATACATGGATACATGCTTATCAAACACAGCCAGACACCCAATTATAAAATGAGCAATGCACTGATCATTATGATTTGAGCTTTCAGAGCCTTTTTGGATCAACCACAGCAATTCAGCCATGGTTCTAAAACTAACACAGAAGCTACTGGCAGAAGTGAATTAAAAGAGTGAGCAACCACTATGCAGTACGGCTTTTGAAAGTGGATAGCTGGCTTTCACGCTTAAATCTACTAATCTGAGGTGTTCAAACAGCCTTTCTGTTCTCACATTCAGCATCGCAGGTATTTCTGACACAGTGCATTTACACTGGAGGCTATTTTCCAGCAATGACACCACGTCACCTGTACTAGCTATGGCTTACATTCCAGAGTCGATGAGACGGAAGGAACAGCTTTTAATCATATAATCAAGCCTGCTTATGGAAGATGTTTGGCAGTTACACTAAAAAATAGCTGGTGCATACCTGAAGTCTTAAAATGTGACAGTAGCACAACTGGGAAGTGTTATACAGTGCTCCAAAGTGATCAAGCATTTGCCCCTTGAGTTCAACCCCCAGAGTCAATGGATAATTTTGAAATTTCACTGTTAGACCAAGTCAAAAGATAGACCAAAACTAAGAGCAGATGGGGGAGATGTATATTGGGACTCAAACAGTCAAAAGGAACTCTGTTCAACAGTCACATTTTAGACAAAAGGAGGAGCAGGATGAATTTGGGAATGAAATTAACAATGGAGACCCAAAACATTTGTTACCAAAAAAAAAAAAAAGTCATGTTCACAAAATGCCACATCTAATGTCCTGGAAAATCCATTATTTTAAAGTCTATACACAACAAGCAGTAGAATAAACTACCACAAACTTATCTTGCTCTTCACAAAATCTTTAAGAATTTTAACTAAGCAGGTTTAAAAGTGAACTAGTCAACTTTCTCCTGAAAATGATACAAGTGTACTTGATAGCAACAAATCTTTGCTAGTGATTTCACAAACAAAGCAGTGTCCACTAGAAAAAGATTTGAAACCTCTGCTTCATGGCCTGGGGAAAAACACTCTGGACTACTACTTCACTGCAAGCCAATGGCATTGCAATATAGGGCAGAAAAGAGCAAATTCCTATCACAACCATTTTTATTTTGTTTTTATTTAAATTCCATTCTCTACTCAGAACTTTAGCGTTACATTCATACAAACTTTTGGGACACTAGAGAAGGTAAAAACAGGTAGCCTGTTTCAATAAGGTCAAGCTCTAGTAGTATTTCAGATCAGTTTTAGATGGTTAATTGGTTGCTTTCTTATCACTAGTGAGGTATTTTTATTAAAGCAATACAAGTTCTGGCAGCTGAAATTTCATATTTAAGTATTATTCAGAGCAGGTATGTCTACTTTCTCTTCCGTTACTCTTTGCCATGGTCAGATTTATTTTTTTAAAGGTCCTTCGGACACTGATATTCACTCCATGAAAAATTAAAAAATTCTGGTATGAACCGTTGATTTTCCACATATGGATAACATTGCTTTAGTGTTTATGATCAGGCTTCTCAGAATTATGACCTTGTAGAGCAGTCCCTGACATCTGTTGCTAACCCAGCCTATTGCTCAAGCGTATTAAAGGTGGGATCCCTTTAGTTCCATCGTTCTCAGCAGACATAACTAGGTGGCAGGTGGAATAATTCCAGCTTTGGCTAGAACAACAGAAAAAGTTGCTTTTTTTTCTGGCTGGTCGTTCCCCTCTTCTGTGTGAAATAAAGGGCCTGTGTCAGGGTCGCCTGGCTGTGCCTTCAGGTCAGTGCTAAGAACCCTTAGCACCCCTCAAGCAGAGGAGCTGCCAGGGTACCAGATCACTCAGTTCATACACTAGAAAAAGAGAGAGGAAAAACACACTAATGGTCAACTATCCTCTCTGAAGATAGTCACCAACACACTGGATAAGCCCGGGGTAGGCGATGGAGCCAACTATGCAACACTACACGCTGACACTCCAGCTATCCCCAAGTCCTCATTTTCCCTAGCCTGCCGAGTGCTGTATCTCCAAGTCTACCCGGTATTATCAGCTTCTCCTCACCCCACAACGCTCTCAGGCTCTTTAAAAGCATATACAAGTATTCCCAGGCTGCTTCTCCCCTCTGTACCGTCAGGTTCTGCACTCCCCTTTGTGTATTTTCACCCAAATATCACAGAACTTGTCCTCTGGCTTGCTGGCTAACTGAGACACAGCGCATTCTGTGGCCTGGCTGCCCACAACACACATTGAGTGGCCACATGGCCACTGACTGTCACCTACAAATCATGCTAAGTACAGTGGATTATGGCTAAGTCATTGACTTCCCTCCACTTCACACAACTGATGCCTCTACTGCCACAGCAAGCTGAAATGAAACCAGTCAACAGGTTTGATTGCAAGCATGATGTTCTAATCCTTGTTTCCACTGGCAACTGGAGGAAGATAAGCTGAATCTGTGGTCTCTAACACGACATCAACATTGCACTAGCCTTCAAACAGGTGAAAATTGGAAAACCGTTTCTGCAACAAGTAAGTTTCGAATGCAACCTCAAAATCTACTTAAACAAGCTGCAGTTTGAGAACAGTATCAAGGTGATCTTTCACACAGAAAATATCTTCTACCAGGTGCTATCACCTTCTTCATGAAAATCCACAGTAAATTCTTCCAGTGTTGAGGAAAAACCAGCAACCCCTAATGCCGAGCTAATATTAAAAGCAAATCCAACTTAAAATGCCTTCCTTTCATGTGCAGTGCTGGAGCAGTGAAGTTTGTTATACTGTTTTCATCGATGTATTACACTCCTGCAGCTGGAGTATTTTAGTAAGGACACCTATTGAAGCACTAGCAAAAGCTGGAAGGAGACACAAGCATTATTTAACTGGGCCAACAGTACGAAACTTGATGAATTTCCTAAGCGATACTAAGTGCTGCTCGTCCTTCATTTCCTCTGGTGAGAATTAACATAATGGAGTAAATCAGTTAAATCTAATTCAAAGTCCCAAGTCCAAATAATAAATTACTACAACTTGATCAATGACTTGGCATCACTGAAAAAAAAAATACAAAATATTACTCCTTTTTTAGAGCTAAAAGCAGTTTTCTTTCATTGATTTTTTTTTTCCCCCAAGAAATTGTTCTAATGGAAGAACACTGGTATTTCTAAATTGTAACCACAAACATAACAGCGTATGACTCTTTGACCATCTCTAATCTGCAATAATAAAACCCCACTGCCTGACTGTTTTTCTGCTTCCAAAACAGACACTAGACATCACTCCAAAAATACAAACAAACATTACACCGAACAAAAGCAAATAAAAAACCCACACAAAGCCCATTATCAAGTGCTGACTTGTCATATTCTCACTGTTTCAGAGTGCATAAAACACAATACCAATACAGTTGATCTGAATTAAAAGAGGTTTGGATAATTCCTGTTTTACACAAATATTCTCTGTGTCTATCTAAAACAGTTGCTTGAAACAAACACATAGACTCAAAACTGTCTTTGGCACTAAAGTTAAATTAATTTTTTATGAGTGTTGGTGTGAAGTGGCAATAGAAAGGAAAATATTTTTCAACAAATAAAAATTGAACACAAATTTAACACTTGTGCATGCTCTATGCTTTCATGGATCTTACAGGTAGTATTTTTAAATGTAAAGATATTTTAGAGGTTAATTCTACTTGTCAAGCTGGGCTTTCTCCTCCCATTAAAAAGCAACAAATATATTTAAAATATACTATTATATCAAATAATTTATTTCACAGGTAATGAACAGAAGGAACTACATTCTGTTGCATTCTAGGACAGGTGATCTTTTCCTCAGACGACCCTTCACTCCCAAGATAACTGCCCATTAGAAAACACTGAGCTGGCAGAACATGAACTTGTTATGAGAAAGCATCAATTTAAACAACCTTCAGACAGTTTTCTTGCCAGGGCACTTGCTTCCTTGGACATTTAACCTGTAGGGATACCAGAGAGCCCCTTTGGCTCCCCAGGAGGGAACTGGGTGCAGTGGCAGGGCACTACAGCTTCCACTAACCCCATCCTTTCAGAGAGGAAGCCAGAAGTTACGCTGCTTGTGTCAGCTGAGTGCCCAGGTCACTCAGGCAAGAGGGCTCAGTCAGACACCCCGTCGTCCTGCCGAGCAACTCCCAGCATGCCTACGCTCCAAAGCAGGAGAGTGTGTTTCCTATTATTCGGTCTAGTTTCCAAGCTTTGGAAAAGCACCGATCCTCAGATGCTTGGGTTCACGTGGACACTTGTGCTACCCAGTCGTTCCGGTTACTCTACCCCATGGCCCAAGCTGCGTGCATGCGTTTCTTCTCACAGAACATCTGAGCTTGTTTCAGCCAAGAACTGCAATGCAGCAGCAGATTTACTCTATCTACTACTCCTCGCAGCCCAAGGGGCACTACTAGTGTTCCACATGGCACAGCGAAGATGGACACTGTATCCTCAGTGCTGCTCTACCATTTCATAATCTTAAGGAGCAGGAGGTTCTTTCCTGACTGAAAGTCAGGGAAATAGAGGAAGGGGTACTGTGAGGCAGCAGGGACCATGTAGCAACAGGTAAGCTAGAGCTGCTGCCCACACTATCCCATTGCAAAGGAATACAGGAAACAAGCCCAATTTGTATACTTCTCTATTAACACTCTACTAATAGCAGCAGGTGTGAAAGCTTCTTTCAAAAGGACGTCTTGCACACCTAATTGCTCCATATATTCAACATAGTACTGCTGTTTTTTCATAAATTCAACTGGTAGAGGTCTGTGGAGAATACTCCGTTGATAGTGGCCAGTGAAGAGACAGGTCAAATGACCACAGACACACCAAAATTAAACATTCTTTGTAAACTGTTCTTGTTTGATTTTTGTAGTAAAATCATCAAATGAGTTTAAAAAAAAAAAATTCAAACTTTGATGCTTTGAAACATAACCTTAGTCATTTTAAGAACACAGAAGAGCATAAACTTTAGAAATTATCTGTTCACTGAATAACAAAGGTTTTTTTGTAGTAAAGTTCCTGTAATCATTGTACATAAGACTACCAGGAAGTATGAGGCAACCTTAATTCTGTCTCTGTGTAGGTATGAAAGGAGACTGACTTAGGATCAGCCATGCAGCATAAATCTGTATTTCTAAACTTCCAAGTGGTGAATTGCTTTCCTCTTTTAATCTAACATTTGAAGGTACAATAATTAGCGGCTAAGGGAACGGGAATTGTTTAGCCTGGAGAAGAGGAGGCTCAGGGGAGACCTTATCGCTCTCTACAACTACCTGAAAGGAGGTTGTAGCAAGGTAGGTGTTGGTCTCTTCACCCAAGTGATGGGATAAGAGGAAATGGCCTCAAGTTGCACCATGGGAGATTCACATTGGATATTAGGAAAAATTTCTTCAGGTTTCCAGGCATTGCAACAGGCTGCCCAAGGAAGTGGTGGAGTCACCATCCTTGGAGGTATTGGAAAGATGTGTAGATGTGGTGCTTAGGGACATGGTTTAGCAGTGGACTTGGCAGTGTCAGGTTAACAGTTGAATTCGATGATCTTAAAGGTATTTTCCAACCACAGTGATTCTATGTTTCTGTGATTCTATGGTAATAAGTTTATAAATAGGCCCAACAACAAACACAACATAGTTCAGGATAAATTAACAAAAGGAGTGGTCATCTAATTGCTTTTCCAAAAAATTAGAATGCTAAGACAGTTTTAAGGGTTAAGAACAGCATTTTAACAGCCACTGTTAGAGATAAAGTAAGATTTTGGAGCAGGATGTTGTGTTCATTTTAAAATAGTGTCTCTTTACATTGTGTTTTCTCCACCGTTGTAGTAGGGCTTTGCACAGGAGTAATGGTCACATTTTAGCAGCCTATCAATTTCTAGTTTTAAAAGTTTCTATATCCTATTAGCATATTCTCAATATGTGGAAAATAATGGTTTAAACATCTCTTTTCCAACAAAACATCTCTCCTATAAAGTATTTATTCAATGTGGAAAAAATTGGTTGACAAGCTTAGTACATTTCATAGCAAGAATTCATATCAGGCGTACAGTAGCATCTCCGTATCACAATGTTTGTTACCTCTGTCAGCTCCGGCAGACCCAGGCTAACAACTGCTGGCTCAACTGCCAGCCTTGTGGTCATAGGTTTCCAAACAGGGACAGATGACGGATGAAGACATGCCACTAACATTCAAGTGTTAGGTGACTGATGGTACCAAAGATGGAGCAGCAGTTAACTCAGAGGGAAGCAAGACAGACACATGGTGTGACAGAGTTGATGGTGACCTGCCAAGAGGAGTTAGTAAGCTGAATTCACTGCATCCATGTAGTTAAGAATGAGAAACCACCAGAATATCCCAAAAGTGTAATGAGTATAATTAGAGCTTTTTTCCCTTGCTACGGATTGTTAGCAGCTTTAACAGTTTAACTACAATGCCAATTATGCATCACGCACTGTTAATAAACCAAAGCTAAGCTTCTACATAGTAGTATATAAGATTAATGTATAGAACATAGCTGGTTTATTCTCTCGTAACAATGTTTAAGTATTGTACTACTCTGCAAAACAAAAGAGCTCTTAAGCTCAATAATTTCTAAACAATAAAAGTTGTATTAATCATTGACATGGACAATCATTATCAGGAAACCTGTAGCCTACTCCAGAAAGGAAAAGCTTAGCTCAGACTTTGATCTTTCTGTAGCGGGACACTGGTACCATTTAAGGTATAGAGTCTTACTTGATTGGGATCATTTCACTTCTCAGTGCTGTTTAAGAGTGATATAATACACTTAGTCTTGAATGCCCTTGACTTTGGAGTTATTTAATACAGCATCAAAGAAACAGCACTGCCTATACCAAGTTTTAGAAACACAGTTTAGAAAATATTTCACAGTTGTTTTGTAATTTCTGTTACAATGAAGGTCAGTTTTAAACAGTCCAGAAAATAAATTAAAAAAATAACCGAAGTGCACTTTCTCTAGTGTCTATTTAATATAGTCACCTTCTGTTCTTTGTGCAAGTCCTATTCTATACCTTGTGTCAGTGAGATCACTCTGCTAGAAGGGGCTTGAGACCTCTGTGATGTATTAACATTTCAGTAATTACATTCACGTCCTATTACTAACTTTCCTTCTCTTCCTCTACCCTCACAAAAATCTAAGAGCTATTTAGTTTTGCTTAAGTCTTGTAGGAACAGAGGAGAGGAGGAATAGGGTAAGAGCTAAACCAGCTTATAACAGTTAATAGTATTAGACAAGCATATTAATTCATGCTAGAACATAAAAATTAAAACATACTGCTGGTTGCACGTTTGTTTTACTTACCAGATTTGTAATCTAATTTTCTTTCCTCTTAGCTCTACTGTTTTGATTTTAAAATCAACACCTATAAATAAAATACAGTAAACAGAAAAGGAGGAATAAGAAGCAAAAGTAATGAGGGTGCAATTTTTTTTTTTTTTTTTTGTTGTTGTTGTTTAAATATCAATTTGTAACAGTCTGAACAAGCAGAAGGGTTTGCACCACTATGGGTCACCTCAGGGACATCATGGGGGTTTGACAGCCGCTATACAGTCTGTGAGCCAACCACTTTGGCAGCATCACAACATAAGCCTTCCACTCTGTGCAACACTTGCAGCAGCAGGAAAACCCAACATAACAGTAAAACAACAGGCACAGTATGTTTGTTTCTCCCCTGTTCACCTTGACTGTCAAGGACAAGCCTGCTCTACTTCCAACTGGCACAGATGCCCTGGAGGCATGAAGCAGAACCAATCCCTCCACATCAGTTTTGCTGTCTGTGAAGTGGGAACAACACATATCTGACTTCCAGGCTGGATGCTTAGCATCTGTAAAGCTCTTTACTAGAAAGTACTGGACTTGTGATTGCTTTACGAATAAGTTTGTCAGCACTGACATCCTTAATTCCTGCAAATATTTATTAGCAAGCTTCTTAGACTTAGAGAGGGTATTTGACTTTTAAAATTTCTTTTATACCTATATGGTACTTTCATCCATCATCTCAAAACTCCAGTCACGTTTAGAATGCATGCCAAATATCAAATACAGAACCATAAAGACCTTGTTATACAGCAAGATTTTACTTTGATTAAAAAAACACCCAAAAGAACGCTGGCAATCAACACGTAAGACATACTGTGATCAAACAATACCCAGACACAAAAGATTACCACCTGGACTACAAGAGTATTTCAGGGTATATGTGTCCTAGATTATCATAGCGTTTGTAGATTGTGACCCTGTTTGTTTCAGTATAGATTTATATGAAGATATTTGCTCCAGTTCTTCCTTCTGAACACCACCCCTCACAACAGTACTAAATACCACACCCCCAAAAAAGAGGGAAATATAAAGGCAAGTGAATATGGTTCAGACCGGTACACTTACACAGAAGTGTAGAAGCATAGTGTGTTTGTTGGAAACACTTTTGCTGCTTCACATACAATTGTATACCAAGTACAGGGATGAAAGGAAAGTGGCAAAAAAGATATTTATTTTCTCCAACAAAAACTACAAATTTTCCTCATGTGTAGTTTTCTAATTTCTCCCTTGGTAAAAGCCAGGTATCTGCTGACACTGTCAGAATCCAGACTGGGTTGCAACTGTGATAGAAACGACTGAACTCGGCACTTAAGCAAAGCTTTTCAAAACTCATGAAAATGTAGGTAGGGGAAAAAAAAGTACATTTTACATCCTGAAAACCAGTTACACATTGTTGACTTGTCATTTATTTCAACGTGCTTTTAAAGATAGTTATGTCTGTAAAGTTGTCGGTACGATACAATAAAGTGGACTAGGTTTTAATAAACTAGATACACTTTACTAATTGGAATGTAGAGGGTACACTCAATTCTATTTGTAGTTAGCAAAGCAGGTCAACACTGTTCAGCTAGACTAAATGGAAGGATCACTGATCTTCATTCTCCTAAACACAAAACCCTTCAAACAGCTTTCAGTTGCACATTACACAGTGATAAAAGCATTAGTTATCACCACAGCATTTGTCCTCCTTCTCCATGTCCTTAAAAATGCCCAGCACACTTATTCACCAATTCTTGGGGAGCTATTCCAGGTGTATGATGCTTATACTTCACTTACCAAAACTTACCCCATTCAAAACCCAGTAGGCTTCTTGGGCAGTACAGGAACTGAAGTGTTAAACTCATTAGTCTACAATCTTAATGGCAATTTTCAAGTATTCATATGCAAATTAAGAAAAATATTAAAATTATTAAAATTTCAGAGCATTTACAAATCCTAACTATAAGAAATATTTTTCTACACTTTTGAAAAAACACCATCTGTGTTAGTGTAAAAGCAGAAGAAAGTGAAATGATCCAGCTATGCTCTACTATCCAAGATGTGGAATAATAACCCTTGTAATTAATGTTTTTCTATTAATGAGACTTTTTTTTTAAAGAAACACACATCCATTTCTACCCTTGCAAGTCTTTTCTCTATATAAATGCATTTAAACTGTAAAATGCTCATCAGTATTAACTAAAATTGCTTCAAATCTCTCCTTTCCTCAAGGAAGTTTGAATATAACTGCCCACACATCTTAACCCTAATTCTCAATCCTGCCATTATCTCATACACAACATACTGTATCATTTGTCATTCATCTGAGAACTCCAGTTAAAAAAAATAATCAATCCTCTCTCCCCCATTGAAACATAAACAGAAAAAAATAATCTATGATGCTCATGCAGGTGGGTATTCTTGTCTTAGGCTAGCAATTATACTTGTAGAGGAGCTTGACTGGAGCACGGAGTATACAGCTCTGCTTTGTGAAGAAAAAGGTCCTACTGTCACAAAAAAGAAGTCTAAACCACCTCTGACCCAAAACTGTGCACTAAAAACTATCACAGGAATTTAATTTAAGTTACACCAACGCCATCAACAAAATATTTTTACTTTCACAGAACTGATTTATACATTACTGTGTTATGCAAACCAAGAAACAAAAAGGTTTTGTTATATTTTTTTAAAAAAAAGGAAAATAAATAATGAACTATGGAGGAAAAATCCAACTGTTCTAATAAAGTAAATTTTCAACTCAGGACTTCCTGGGACTAGTAGGCACAATGTATGAATGAAATGAAGTAGAAAAAAAAAAGCCTACATATTAAAGAGCTCTTTCAAAATAAATAGTGTCAACAGCATTCTTATTTCAAAGGCAGATCTTTCTATTAATCATCTTAAAGTCACACCAAGAAACATTTCCCTACTGATAAATTTTGCAACAAACAATGCAAACCAGTAACAGCTTTCGAAAAGCAGATTCTTCTACACAACTGTGCAAATCATTTCACGCTTAAGTCAGGTAACTTGCCAGAACTAAGCAAAGATCGCTCAACTGCTTCTTATAATTAGCAATGCTCTGCAAGCATCAACACATCACCAAAAAAGCTTCATGTCTGCCAATATTGAAGGAAAAAAATTGGCAACTTGCCTTTTGCACATGAAGAAAAATTTCTAAGCTGTCAGGTTTGAGCACCATGTTTCACCACAGCCCTGCCAAAGGTACTGCGCTTTGAGCTTACGTACAAATTAGTAATTTAATTAAAGCATCACCACAATAATTCATTTTCCACTTCAATTTAAAATATAATCTTAAGAAAATGTTCAATAAAAATTTTTTTTGAGGTTGATTAACGTCAATGAAAATACAGAAATGAAAAGTTTTGCTATCCATACAATTACTACAGCTATTAAAAACAAGAGGAAAACCTGTTAATATTTGAAAGTCAATAGAGTAACTAACACTTTCCACTAGCAGAGATAACAAATACTTATTAGTCACACATGACTTAGAGTTTGACAACTGCACCTTTCCATCCACATGTCCTAACTCATTTCTTGCATGTCCTTTATATTTGCAGTTGTAGAACAAGAGATTTGGACCAACTGCTACAAATTCCCATTCTTCAGCAGAATAACTGTGAACAGTTCTTTTAAGCACCTTAATACCTATCTATCCTGTGCTGAATAGTCTGCTCTTAGACAACAGTGCGTTTTTTTAAAGTGCTTGGTAATACTCATGTTGATGCCAGCAATATTAGATAAATTCTTTAAAAGCCTTGCTTCAAACTCTTAAATTTACAGTTGCTCTAAGTAAGATGTCTTTCTCAGTCTTGCTAAACCTAACTCTAAGACTTGTTAAGTACAGGCAAACTGTCAGAATTCATCCAAGTTTCACGCTGTTTGCAGTGATACTGGTAGGCCTTGCACAGTTACTACTTCCTGAAGGCAGATCCCAAGACATCACTAACACCCAAGTTTATTAAACTTGTGCATTTGTTCTCTGTTCAGTCCTATCAGGCTGTACCAGTCTGAAAGCTGTAGAGCTGCGTGCACTGACGGACAGGACTTAACTAGCCCTGGTGTAAGACTCTACTAGCACGGCTACACTAGCATGTTCCCCACTGCCCTCAGTTATGGGAGGTATCCCCTAAAAGGATGTCAACAACCGCTAACATAAACACGCCACTTAAGCACCTTGCATCCTTTAATATGCAAATAGAACTGAGGTAATGGATTTATACATGGTTCAATAAAAGAGAGGAATCAGTAATTACTGTTGACAACTGCATTGTGGACAAAGAGTACACGATCATAATGTGAACATACTGAATTGAAGTCATGTCATAGAATCATCTGAACAACATGTCATAAAAAGAAAGGATTTTAGTTGCTACAACACTGGCAAACTATTGCTAGTTTGCATTTTAAATGCCTGCTGGCTAACTTCTTGTCAACGAATAACCAAAGGTACACATCCCATGGGGCCAACCAGTGCAGGTGCTTATGTTCCTACTGAAGCGTGCCCTTTGCCAGGTCACGGTGATGTGAGGGGAACCAAAAGGCTTGTCACAGGCTCCCCTCCCATTAAAGAGTCAGCCTCCTCACCGTACATCAGGCTTCCATGCTCTGGTTGCCTGTGGTCCATGCATTTTTTCTAAAATCATTACACTCAAATCATCAGTAAATCCGGACCACTACCTCTCTTTCTATCAATTAAAGGTGTGCATTTGGGATGTCAGATTTTGACCCCCATTTTTCTCTGGAAAGGCCTTTTTCAGGAATCCAAACACACATCCCATACACATATAAGAACTAATGAAAAAGATGAAAAAATACAGATCTCAGACTCTGGTTTGGATTTCTGATTTTACATCTATCAAGTATTTCAATGTATACTGATTCACCTTGCCCTACTACTTACAGCTGCTGCCCTCTCCCTGCAGACTAGATACATGTCAAATATGGCAGCACTGGCACGTGTAAGGTAAGATCATCAGTTAAGGATTTTCAAAATTTTATACAAAATACATTGTTTTTGTTAGCAGCACCTGAAGTTTAGATTAAAAAAATGCTTCGTGCACATGATATCATTACAATGTGCACTCAGCTAAACTATGCTTTTTCCAAGGAAAACATAGGCCTAATAGAATAGAAGGCTTTTTTTGAAGTTATTAAACACACAGCTAAGCAAACTGTCTGCACTCCCTTCAAAAATAAACAGCCCTAAAAGAAAGAGAACAGACACTCAAAATAGAAGAGCACTAATGACGTTCTAGATAAGGGCAAGTCGGTGAGGATGACGTATCTTGTCACTGAACCAAGCCTGAGGCTGTTCCAAACTTGAGACTGAAGTTCAATAAAAATGAAGTCTAGCCCAGAACAGATTATATTAATTTCTCACCCCTAACAGGAATTAAAAATTACCTACTAAAGCCGAAACCAAAACACACACAAGTGGGTCTACCCTCTCTCTTGAAAGCTAAAAGAATTTGTTTAGAAATAAAACCAATAATGAAGAAACTTCTTACCATGAATTCTGCATTTGGGATTTCAATAATTTTTTTCCCTTAAGTGGCAGAAGAAGGAAGTGGAAACTGTTTTGCTTAATGCCCTGAGAGCGACCTTTTAGAGGCCAAGATTTCCTGACAAGGAAGTTAAAGGAGGAGCTGGGAAAACAGATGCAAACAGAGCACATAACAGCCCCCTCCAACTAAAATAAATTCCAGTAGATTAAATTTTCAGAGGCCTATTAGTGATTTGTATCAAAGCAGTTCAATCAGTGAAAAATAATCAGACCACGTTTAAAGAAACACAATGAGTTTAAAAATTCAGAGGTTGCATACTAATTAACCATTAGAACAGACCTGTAATTCAAAGCCTACGGCAGTTTATTTAATTTGGACATCTGACAGCATTACACAGACAAATTTTCTTACTTCTGTTACAACTGATGACTGAGGTCACGTGCTTCCTGAGGTAAGAACCATCTTTGTTAATCCTGGTCCGTAACTAAACACAATACGATACCTAGACCTACCAATGGAAAGATACTCAACCGCTTTCATATTGACTTCTACAGCCGTGCTTGGGGCGGGGTGATGAGAGGGTTGCTTAAGCAACAACAAAAGGCCCACAGTGGGGACAGGGGACATAACAAGAACTGTTTCAGGAAAAATAAAGAACATGGTATTTTACTTTAATTGAAGCTGTAGGACACGCAGTTAATTTTAAAACACACTAAAGGAGAAATACCTCTTTCCAACTGCATGTCATAAATTTAAAGATTTTAAAAAGAGAGTTGGGAGCATTAACTGTTAGTCAGATATCAGCCAGTTTGGGGATTATTTCAGAGTCAGATCAAGTACCTTGTCCATAAAGCTTCAGTGTGTAATTCTAGAACGATTAACATGCAGATATTTGATACTGCTCGCTTAAAATAAAAGTCTACCCACATCTCATCTGGCAAGTGTGCCACAGACCAGAGTGAAACAGACAGACCCACAACAGGGAAGAAACACCCAAAACATTCGGTAACATACATGCAGTGCCTACATTTTGAAGGTGTAATTATAACTTGCTTTTTAGGAAACTGTCAGTGGTTTTTGAATGCCCAATATAGAGCTTGTAAACATCGCAGGTGCTTGGTACTTCCAAACTCAACAAGAATGGAGGGAATGATAATTTCTTTACATTCTCGTGGACAGTAAAATTATAAAGCCTTTCCCAAGATGTAGGCTTTTAACACTAATTTACAGCAATAAGTTCTACACATGCACCAAAATTTTGATCAACAGAATGAGGTGGAAGGGGAGCATGGAAAGAATAAGACACTCTGTGCCTTCTTGAGCAATACTTATTTTGAAAACTTCTGATTACAGAACACGAAAACATAGTGAGCTACTGGTCTACACCACCTGACCTGAAAGGAAAGTTGAATGTGAAGGAAACTTAAAATTTAAGAACTGCATAGCGCTGCTCATGAAGTAAAAGGAAGAATCTATTTCAAGATGAGACTGCACTTAGCATTTTGTTTGGGGTATCAAGTTTCCCACTCCTTGGGATATCAGAAAAAAAGAGGCTTTAAAACTGTTGCTATACGATGTTAAATAGTTGCAAACTTAACAACTGGGAATATTCATTTTCTTTCTTGTTTAAGGCCAGCCTAGTAAAGACAGACTTCAGGACTTTTGTGATGAAAGGGACTCCAGAAAGTCAGTCCCTTCCATTTTACAGCTTAGCTAAACCCACAATTATTCTGCACAGTCCATGCACTATCTTCTTTAAATGAACATTTAAGCTTACAACTCCCAGAAAGACACAAGTCCATAACAGAGAATCATATGACCCTACTTTTTTTTTCCTCTTCTGATGTGCTCAGCTGTTCACAGCGAAGACTGAGTCTGACAGCTGCATTCCACCCTCCTTGCAAACTAAGCTACACATCTGACACCATTCAAGTGGCCTCTTCATTTTGCCTGTTGGTTTACTTGCGTAGTCTCGTATATGTACTGACGAGGGACTACAAGGTGCTCTGACAATTGATATAACCCAGTGCCTGAATATTTCTATCAGCTGAAGTTAACATCTAGTTTACAAATGAAGAAAAAGTCAACTTCAAATTTACTTTCTTCACAACCTCTTAGTAAATCAAAAACCCTGTACCTTCCCAAAGCCCTGTTCTTGAACCCTGATAATTTATATCATCTATCTACCACGTTTTCCTATTTTAAAATACAGCTTTGTTACCTTATGAAGTCTCAAACGATTACGCATAGAAAACCATTGCTGACTACACCAAATACTGTAAAATATGCTTAGCTGACACATACGAGGGAAACAATGACTTGCCAGGTGCTTTCAGTTGCTGTAGTGTCAATTCGAAGCAACAACACTGCTCCTAAGGGTGAATGACAGCTTCAGGGAACACAGGCTGCTCTTACATGTTGCATTTCCTGAACTTATGGTTACAGAATTGAAGACAAACAAGGCAGGTTCATACATGCTCCCTAATTATCATAAGGTTTTGTGTAAGACTCAATTGTTTTTTCTGTGCAAGTTTCCAGCCTCCTCCTTTCCTCTGTTCCTAGTCTGTCAAGTAATTGCAGCAGACCATTAATGAGCTATTTGGTTTGTTTACACCATTCTGTACTAGCCAAAAAGCCCATATATAGGAACAGTGCACAGATAGATATTAACAGCCTGGACATGAGACAAGAAGGGGCAATACTCACAGAAATATTGTGATACAGTATCATTTTATCTGTTATACAGTAACATGCCCATCAGAACTTTCTTCCTCTTTTGTACAACAGAAAAACTGTATCAGTCTGAGTATACAGAGCTGATCTGCGGTATAAAGCAAGGGCATCTTACTGCTATTCTGTCATGATGTGGCAAAGAAGAGACATCTATTCCTACCCTTTCTTCCCTTTCCCCACCCCAACTAATTTTTCAGTGCCATCTTATGGAAAGGAAAAAACAAAATATCTTTAAACATAAATCAAAATTAATTATACTTGTCAGCAGGAGCCCACAGGGGGATACAAGAAGTGATGCAAAAAAGATAAATGTTCTTTCTTCTAGTTGATGCAGGGTGTTTTTCTGAAAATTTTGTGGACTGTTCTTCACCTGAGATCAAATTACTAAACTTGTTAAAACACACTTCTTATTGTTATGTTCTGAAAAGTTATTTTTCAGTTGGTTAGTAAGCCACATACCATGTTCACAGTGCTTGTGAGAATAAATACTGACTGCGTAACTAAAAAACTGAGAAACAACTTAAAGAGCAGTTCATACTTCTAAAGTGAATAGGCTGATACTTTCAAGTGAATATAGTTATGTTATGTGACAAGCTTGTGGGAATGACACTTAAGATTTATGTTGTTAGTCCACAATTCTAAAGATAAAGAGAATGAAGGGTTTGAATTGCAACAGAAACTCCAAATATATACACACACATAAATATATATGTATATACAATTATATACATCATATATATGTGTATATATATGTATTAAAACCAGAAGCTGTCTTAAGATTGCTCTGATAAAAGACAAACCCAAAGTTTTCACCATCACTACTGTTTACTCGATGGACATTTGGCATTTTGCACAGACATGCATATTTTAAAACGAAATGATAGGGAAAACATTGCTTGGGGAGAAAAAAAAACCCAACAGCTACAGAGCTCTCTAAATCTAACGAGTTCCCAACTTAGAAACCATTTCACACTAACATCAAAGTAAGGTGAAACAAGGTCAAAGAGCATTTTTGTGAAGTCAAAGGCATCTTACACCACAGTGCATTTGCATGCCACTGATCTGGATCCCGCTGGCTACAATCAGTCCAAAACAGATCACAGGCCATTCTCATCCTGATCTGCAGCAGAACTTTCCATAACAAAGAGCTGAGTAGCTCTACCTGTAACCTTGCTTGTAAATCAGGACCAAAGCAAGCTTAGTAGTATTTACTACAGGCAATGCTGAAGTTTCCTGCAAACTGCTGCTAAAGGGAGCAATGACCCTGCACCGGGCACCCAAACAGCTCGGATATTATCAAGGGCAAGGGATATATCCCAAGATCCTGGGATGCTTTCAGACCTGGTGAAAAAGAGCTGAAGGATGAAAGACTAGGTCTCAGAAACTTCACATACTAAGCCAGCACATAAAGAGAAGCTGAGGAGCTGAACTTGATATGAGGGAGCAGGAAAGTCAGCTGTCCGAGAGGTGAGTCAGTGCAGGGCCTCAGGTTTGGGTGAGCAGGAACCTCAGGTTCAGAGACTAAAACCCAGCGAGAATCATGATGCCTGCAGCAAAATTAGACAGACAGGAAATACTGCTGAGTACAGGAATTTAGCTGATCTGTCATGGAAGAAAAACATCAGAGAGACTGTGAATGAGCTAAGGTTTGGTGAATGCAGGTGGGAGAGACAACTGTGAGACCGAGCAGCAGTTGGACGGACTCTGGAAGGAGAACAGAGGCCTTTGTTAAATAAACTGACTTGGATGAAAAAGAAGGTGAGATCGCACCATTAAAAGAAGAGATATAAATTATAACATCACCACTACAGAGCTCTGAATTAAGATATACTTCCTTCAGGATAAGAACCACTTGCGGGGGGCAGGGGAAAGAAGGAAATGCAAGCAGTCTCCCTTCACCACCCATCTTCGAAGCTTCTCACAAACGTGGTAGTGAGTTTTTATCCACTACCTTTGGCAAGATCATCCTTTTCCATGCCGAATTTGGCATACTTGTTTTTAGTTGTCAAGAGCCTGGAAAACCTCCAAGTGATTGTTTCGGATGCTGCTCCTGTGTGAATAATGCAGGTGCGTGGGGACCAGGTAACAAGTCGTAAATGGACATCAAATTCCATTTTAAACGAAAAAGCGCACATATATTTTTATGTTTGTCGATAAAGCTAATTTGCTGATAAAGCAAATATTACTCTCACAGAAGCATTATTCCATTACAGCAAAGAAGCTACCTTAACTACTCTGGATTGAACACTGGCACGAAGAGAGCAACTTGACATCACTGCCGATGCAGAGGAACACTTCTAAAAACAATTTCTTTGTCCAAACAAGTCATAAAAATAAGTTATAACCTAATAGTAAGAACAAACATGCAGAACCTAGCACATAAAATTGTAAACAGCAACATCTATTTCTCATCTGACAAATACATGCAAAAAAAAAAATCTGTAAATATTTGAGCATATTGAGCATCCTCAGTACTATGTAAATAGCAGATTAAGTAGACACAATATTCTATGCAACTAATTTAATGCCCAAAATAAATACATCAAAAGAATTTTAGATCAACAGCACATTGTGTGCCGTTATGAATAATGTGCTGAAATGTGCCAAGTTATTTTTGAACACTTTCAAAGAACTTCAGGATTTTGAGATGAGACAGAAGACATGTTGATGTGTTTTTATTACAGAATTTACTTTACCAATATGTCAACGTAGTCTTCTTTAATTAGCATTCAAATACTGTATCTTTTTTTAATTGAACCCACACACCACCCTTTTTTCAGCAGAAATATTCCACTTCTCAATGACATGACCTCATCCCTAAGCAGCACTCGGGGCCAGGAGACAGCCAAAGGTTTTGGACATTTGCAATTCCTTCCACTGTCGGAGAAGACCTCTAAGTAGCTCGCACACTTCCATACAAAAGGTTAGGGTGTTAAACATTGTTCTGTTTCACCTGTACTTCCACTGGTGTAATACATAAACTTAAATGTAAGGTTGAGACTATTAATATCAATGTAAGGGAGTAAACATGTATTCTTGCATTCTATTTAAACTACAGCTTTGCTGATGTGAGGTAGATACAGCAAATTTTAATAGTTTATTTTGGTTACATCGTCTTTTGAAACTTAATCTCAAGGTATATTCAGTTTACGTAACTTCCTCTGAAATTGGATCAGTCACAGGGCTTTCAACAATGTTTCAAAACACATTCTTCACTCTCAATTCTTGAAAACCACCACAGTTAAGTGGTGACAAAGGAAGAGCTTTATGATTTCAACTGTCTATCTGACCTCGGGTCATTTTGAAGCGCGAGTTATTTTCAATCCACATGAAACATAAATAGCAGAGGTTACTTTTTCTTACTCTACAGAAAGAAAAAAAGTTTAAAAAGCAGGGTGCAAGCTGACTGTGAAAGCCCTTTCATTTAGCAGTCGAAAGATCTGGGGGAATCTCAACAGCTCTCAAGTTTAGTCAGAGGACCTTGAAATAATGCCATTACTGTCAAGTTTTTCTACATGTATTTTAGCACAAGTTGATTTCCCTATGCTGCTTTATGTTGGCACACTTTGTACATCAAACATTACGTAATCTTCTGTCTAGCAGCATATCACCACTTATTTCCTGTTTCTTTTCTAAAAATAAGGAAGCTTCTCTGCTTCAATCACTGTCTCAGTTATCTAGCAAATCAGATTTGCTTACGAGGCACCAGACTGGAAGTCTGGACCAGGGTCTAGGGTATCTCCTCTGGCTTCAAGATTTGCATCAGGAAACCAACCCTAGTTGCGGAGAGCAGCCCAGACCTGAAGGAACCCTTACTGTAGGTCAACCCAAAAAAGATGCACGAGTTCAAAACAATATATAGACCTGGAGAATTCATAAAGAATACATTCCACTATTAGTTCTACTTCCTCAGCTGTACCATATATTGAATTCAATCTATCTGTCAACAGAAACCATCAGCCTTTTTTCATTACAACACGTCAATAGAGGATTAATGCCCCGGATATGCTACCACTGTCTTTCTAACTTCTACGAGGTCAAGTTACCAGCTTCAAAAACAAAAATATACCAACACTAAAAGTGCTAATCCGCACTACCAGGTTTGGATTTTTAGAGGACCTAGGAAAGAATGAAAAACTGATAAAATACACACAGTAAGAGTAACTGTGTTTTATTTTGTCATGGGTTTGGATACTAATAATAATGCTTCTAAAAGGCAATACATTCACTTTCCATCTTATGCTCTAAGTTTCCTCACATTCCAAGCTACAATTAAGCAAAGCACACATATTTGCTGATGACACAGACTTAACCACCACCTTGCTGCAATACTCAAAGAGTTCAAGGACAGGACTCTAATAACAACGCCGACTAACTAGCTTGTTTTCATCCCTTCATACATCCGTGTATTAAAAGAGAGCAGGCATTAAATGACCTCCAACTTACTTAGAGATGATTAAACCATGAATAAGACAGCATACTACAGAACTAGGAGGTTGTTCTCCAGTTGGTTGTGTGAGGGGGAAAACACAGTGGTCTGAAGAGGTGCAGCTCTTCAAGAAACAAAACATTAACTTCCTCAGATCTACCACCATGGAGGGTTTCTTGACGAAGGCCGTTAAGCAATCTGGAGTTAATCAGACTGCGGTCTGCAAGAGCACATGAAGTCCCATCAACTCCACTGAATACACACTGTGTGACTTCCCAACTTCCGAAATACTCCCGTTAAAACAGGAAACATACTGGTGGACAGAAACCCGTTTTACGAACCACCCGTAGTTTTCTCTGACTGCTGTTAGTAAGGCTGAAACAGGGCACCCAACACCTCCTCAAAACTTTCAAGGATAACTAGGCCCTCCACGACCCTTCTTTCCGTCGAGCGCTGGCAAGTCTGACACCAAGGGCTGCCTCACCACAAACCCCGTGGGCTTCTCCCCGTGGAGCGGCACACGGCCGGGCAACCCACCCGGCC
>NW_010264714.1:0-25642 GCF_000690775.1 Eurypyga helias
CGTCGTGCGGGTCGCAGCCTTAGCGTTTGGCTTCGCGCTCGGGGGAGAGACTCTGCCGAGCTGCCCCCGCTGCCTGCCGGCCTTTCCCACCGCCGGACCGGGAGGGCCGGGTCCAGCGTTCGTCCCCACCTTCCCTCGAACCTTCTGCCTGGGGGAGGCAGCTCCCCGCCTTTTAAGTCTGCCAGCGCGCAGTCTGCGCCTTGAATCGCCCCGCTTTCCTTTGCAGTGAAATGCAAGGAGAGGCCAGCACACCCCAAAATAGAATCAGGACAGTTTTTTCTGATCAATACAGGAATCTGAAGTATCTTGTTCAATAACTACCATAAAAAGAGCACTTACACCGCGATACCCCAAAATTACCATTAGAATGCTCAATCATTAGTCCGGTGAAGCGGGAGCTTCCAGTGTGGGTTCCCTACATTAGCTGTATGCCTGCTGCATCTGCTAGAACGTGTTACGTGTGTGTCGGTAAACCAGTAGTTACGACAAACATCCTGAGGACATAAGAATACAAAGGACTTAGGAAATCGGCGCTATGGGAATGACTATTGCGAGAAACTGTGGCATATGGCCTTTCTCACAGGTTGGCCAAGCTCAGAAGGCTTTTATTTTGGTGTGACAGTTCATTTTGGGTGACTTCCAGAGCTCGCTTTCTGTGGTCACTAATGATCTTTTAGTTTCAGTCTAAATGTATTCATAGCCAGTTAAAAACCGTTCTTGTGCCTGCATTATCCTTTATATAACACTCCTCCCTCATAGTTCTGCCTCATAATGTATTTGGAGTGAGAGCTTTTGTTTTCTCATCCTTCATTTTGTTAAGTATTAAATTAAACAAGCTAAATTCTTAAGGTTTGTAATACTGATTTTCAGTTTCCTTGCTCATCACAGCTCTTCTCTGCATCTGTTCCAGTTTCAGTTCACCTTTCTTGAACACTTTTTACCAAAATCTTATGATCTTAATTTCTTTTACTTTAAAAAAAAAATCTTTTGAAAGCTCCTTAAAAAAAAACCTACAGGAAGCTAGTAGTCATTGGGCAAAAACTGTGATGTAAATGGGAGTTCATAGTAGCTGGTCATAATGTTAGATACATGAGCATTTTTGACATAGCATTCTTATATGTCAATATATTGTGAATATTCTTTAATAAAACCAGTGATTGCAAATGCATATATGTTGGTAAAACTAACAAGCAAGAGCACACTGCATGGAGCTGTTTCTTTCTGGTGACGTGCTTTTAATGGCAGTTCAATGGATGTTTGTCTGTAGCACATCGTTAATTCCAGCTTTCAGCATATAGGACTTCATCTTGGAGAGTGTTGCTTTCTTTTCCAGTGAAGGTTAAAGCAATAGATGGGAGATTAAGTTATTCACCACCTCTCAGAATTGAACTATTCTTTTCCTGCTTGTCGTTTTCATTTTTAAATTGTGATGTAGGATCTGCATAATTTTAAAACCTCTCATACGATTGACTTTCACCTCATTCTTAGAAATAATCTTAGCTTGTTTTGAAAGTCTGTAACTCATATTTGAAAGGAGCGTGCATTGAAATGGTGATGCAACTCCTTACTGCCTAAAGATGCTTTCAGGTGGTCAGTGTTTTTTTTCAGGAAGAAATAGGTTATTCTATCTATCCTCATCATGAATGATAAATTATGAAAATTCACTTCTTAGGGTAATTGGGGTTGTGTCGCATAATGAAGACAATGTGGGAAAATCTGTGTGTGCTGAGCAGTTTTAGTTTTACCATAGATTGCATATTACTGTGCTGGCATATGTATCAAGCATCTGTAAATTCTATAGATACTTAGTTACGTGTTTAGTGTAAACAAATTGACCGAGTTTTCTTCCCAAATTTGGATGCTTAACTATAAATAGCCTGACTTTTAAATATGTCAAACTCTGCAGCTCCTGTTGACCTAAATGGGATCTGTGCATATTCAGCACTCTTGAAGATCACGCTGCTTATTACAGACCTAACTTTAAATGCCTGTATGTACAAATCTAAGTGGATAATAAGGCATTTGAATTACTGGGTGGTGATATTTTGACCATCTGTGTGTGGGTTTTTTGGTTTAATATCTACAAGATAACCGTACTTTTGCATTTCAGAAAAAGTAATAGTTGCAATAAATTGGGCTATGAGAGGGTTGTATTTCAAGGTAATTTTATGATCCAACAAGTGTTGAAATAGGATGGCAGCCCTTTTACAAATTCAGCTTCGTTGTTGATACATATATTGACTTTGTGAAACAGTTTAATTAGTTGAATAAACAATTTAGAATTTAATAACACTTACCATCCCTGTGTTTCTATAAGCTATTGCAGATCACAAGCCTCTGGTAAAGTAATAAGTGGAGAGGAACATTTTTCAAGCAAAAAGTGCCTGGCTTGGTTTTATGAATATGCAGGTAATATGCAATGGATTCATTTTTTAAACTCTATGGGTTTGTTTAAAACAAGTACATCAGATATTGTTTGCAGTTTGCTTTTTTAAGTGTTGATGTAGACATAAAAATATGTCCATATATTCACTTCCTTATAGCATGCACTTCAATTAGCATAGCTTTTACTGTCACCTTTTCAGTATTTGTTCCTTCTGACTTTTTCTTCTTACACTTCATAACTTACCATGGTGTTCTTTAAATAACTGATGTTGGATAGTACAGTGTTGAACTGGGGTCTACTCAGTGATTCCATTTCTTGGTTTGAAATGGACAAGTAGAAGTCAGGACACAGAGAGAGAGCTTTTAGATAGAAGTTCATTTATCTAACTAGATCCTGTTCATAATCAGATTAAAAGGATAATGAAATAGTTCACGATTTCAGCCTCTTGGGTTTCTGTTTCACAAAATAAAATTGAAGATGCTCATAGTCTTTTTCTGATCTGAGAATCTGCCCTAATGTTTTTGATATTCTCAAGAACAAACATTTAATTCAAAAGTGTTAACATAGCCTTTTTCAAATAAATCAGAATTGCTATCTAAGTAATAGCTGCTTTCAGGAAACAGGCAGTGTATTTTGCAGAATTCATTGGTCTGTTGCTGCCGTTTATTTATCCATTAGACAGTTAGAAGTTCAGAATCTGTAAACTGTTATTCATTTATTTTTTTGGTCTAGTCACTACTTGAAGTCCGTCATAACGAGTTGGTGATTAAAACTCATTAATGGCCAGTTCTCAGTATGAAATGAGCTGATTATTCATCTGACAGCAATTAGTTTCAGTATATTTATCAGAAGTCATATTTTCCTTGCAGCCTTTCCGCAGCGATTAACTACTCCTGATTCTAGTAATCTGCTTTCTAATTTGGAGTAAAGGGTCTTTGCTGAGAAACATAATAATTTTCTGTTCATTTTCTTCTGATAAATGCACCTGCACATACTTTTTTTCTTAAGGCCTGTAGATTTTGGGTTTGCTTTAGAGTCAAGAACTGATTGTAGGAGGTTATGCTTTGTTAGTTAACCAGTAATCAAAATCTGCCACGTTTCTAGAACAAAATAGAATTCCAGTGAAATTATATGACATAGGAGATTAAAAGTTTCCATTAAAAGAGAAAATTATACACAGGCATATACGTATGTATGAGTTGTACATATGATATCTGGGCCAAAACCACCGATTCAAGTTTATACTTGTCATTACCAGTGAACCCTTGTATGTGTTTCTCTTCATAACTTAAACTTGCAGGTTTTTTAACACATTCTATGTAAGGGCTTCTCAAAACCAGATGGCAGTGTTTTGCCTTGCTTACCTAGGCGAGATGTTCTTTGCAACATTTTTCAAGAGGTAGGTGTTAATGATCTTAAATGCCAGTTGCTTTTTTTTTTTCCTGTAAAAGTAGCCATTCTCAATAGTTTCTATTGACTATCTTCTTATCTCACAGTGAGTAATTATTCTAAGTACATTATCCAAACTCTTAAAAATAATTCTGTTTGCAATAAGAGCAGTGGATATAGATGGAAGTGGAGACAGGTATCATCAGGGGATGGGGGGTGGGTGGGAAGGACTGTTGTGCCTATGTATAAATAGCAAAATTTGCCAATAAATCATAAACTGGCATGTAGTTTTGGAAGATAAAGCCTTTATCTTGTACATGCCTTCATATTCACTAAAACACTGTTAATGTGATCCAAGACACATCAAAATAACAGGTAAACAGGCTTCTAATAATATTTGGTTGCTCAGTTGGAGTCATTTTTGGAACAGGCTTAGCAGAAATAACTGAAACCAAAGAGAATCAGAGAAACAAAGCATTGTAGAGTGTGCCTGTATTTGCTCTTTAAAAAAGCTATTTTGCTGCTTTTTAGAGGCTTTCTTTGTGTTAAAATGGAAAAGTCACAGTGTAACAGTAACTGTTTGTCCTAATCAAGTTATTTTCACTGCAGTCATGAACCTTTTTCTGCTTTGCACGTGGCTAACATGCTTAGCATTTTTCTGATTTATTGTTGCCACTCTCCTCATGTTACTCAGCATCATAAAACTAACCTTACATTATTTGAAGATTCTTCCTCTTCTGTGTTAGTGCAAACCCTTACTGTTAACACCATTGAAAGTGTAGTATCTTTAATAGTAGCTCAGGTGGAATTAATTTTTTTTATTGCTGATATAATAACTCTTTGAAGAACATTATTGATAGAGGAACTTCAGCTCAGAGTAGTGGTACCCAAGTTGTCTTAAAAAACAATTGACCGTCACGGATATTGGAGTTGAGCTATGTCAGTGGGAAACTCACTGGTGTCTTGAAAACTTGCACACACACTGAAATAGCTTCTCTACTGTTGTGGGGCGGCAGCACATGAAGTCAGAGTTCTGGTTTGGTTTTGGTTTTTGTTCATAGTGTTATTTCATCTGCAATATATGTGTCTCCACATTATAGTTGATGGAATAGTTCTAGCATAAAAAGTACTTAATGGTGTAATTCAGTGTTTGTAAAGATAGCTTGTATGCAATATAGTTTAATTATTGTTGTGTGTAACCCCTGTGAGCAGTGCATGTCACCTTATATTTCAGTGTGGTTTCTTTTTGGTTTTGAAGGTCCTGATGAAGTCGTGGGGCCCGAAGGAATGGAGAAGTTCTGTGAAGACATTGGTGTTGCACCTGAAAATGTAGGTTTGTTGCATGATACTAATAACTCTTTAAAAGGCAGTATTGGGTAAGATTAAGTTCTGTGTAAAAATCGCAACTTCGGTAAGCAGAGAGTTGTTTATCTTCCTGCTTTTAAGAGCTGTTCTAAGCTATTTCAGCTGAATACCATCAGTTATGTGTGGCTGGTGTGTGAGGTTTTGTTGTTTGTTTTATTATAGCAATACTTCATTTTGAAATTAAGGGAAGGTTTTCACATAGCTGAATTAGTAAATGGTAACAGATATAAAGTACAGCCATGTACAACAATTGCTAGAATGTTTGAATGCTTAGAGTTTTCTTCTTGGACATCTAGGAATCAGCCTTTTCTTACATACTGACTCCTTTCTCTCCCCTTGTTTTGTTTTTTTTTTTCCCCTTAGATTATTATGTTAGTTTTAGCCTGGAAACTAGAGGCTGAAAGCATGGGATTTTTTACCAAGGAAGAATGGTTAAAAGGAATGACCTCATTACAGTAAGAATGTTTTTACATATATAATAGAATGTTCTAATTTTGTTTGTTCCAGTACCTTTGTCTTTCTTGCCCTTGGTTTCTTGTGTATTGGCAATAAGACAAAAACTCTTGCTTTCAGGTCTGGTCTCGGTCAACAACTGGAAGTACCTGCTGTTGTTCATAAAGCTGTGAATCTGATGAGTTTGCCCAAACGATAAAGTTTATCTAACCTTACTAAGTCAGATTGTGGTGGCTTCTCTTTCTTACAGAAATACGTTAAAATACCATTCTAGTTAGCAGGCACAAGTAAGTGGATGTGGAAATAACCATAAGCATATCTGAGCACATGTATTCAAGAAAGTTTTTACTGATTTCTAAACTTTATAGGTGAGGACTGCACTGATAATATTTTTTGGTATTAGTGTTATTCAATGCAGGTTAGAAGCCATGCTTAAATACTTAGCTTAAGAGCCGGTAGTGATAGGACAAGGGGTAATGGGTACAAATTGAAATCAGGGAGGTTTAGATTAGATGTCAGGAAGAAATTCTTCACAGAGAGGGTGGTGAGGCACTGGAACAGGTTGTCCAGAGATGTTGTGGATGCCCCATCCCTGGATGTCTTCAAGGCCAGGCTGGATGTGGCTCTGAGCAACCTGGTCTAGTGCAAGGTGTCCCTTCCAACCCTAACCATTCTATGATTAATTAACACTTTTTCAATTTATGAATAAACCTCTCACTCCTTCTGTTTGTAAGAATTTTTGGTAAGGTAAAGCTCTGCCTAAAGAGGTTGTTTCTTTCATGAAACTAATCAGCTTTTTTGTGAGGCTTAGTTCAGTTGTGACTTTTTTTGTTCTTCGTGTTATGGTACATCAATGTTTTAACTGTGTTCGTGACACTTCATTCAGTATTAAAAATGTCAGGGAGCTACTGTTTGCAGCTGCAGCAGGATGGGAACAGGGGCTGATTTGACCTTTGGAGTTGGCATAATTACCCTATCAGTTGTGAATGGTTTGGGAAATTGTATTGGTCAGAGACCTTCTGGTTATTTGAGACTATGGAGTAAGTAACTCTGGCCTGACTCTTGTGCATGTCCTTTTTCATTTGGGATCAGGCTTCTGATAGATGCCTTGATTGTTTTGTGGCTTTAAGAAGCTCTTAAATTTAGTAAGATCTGGAGTAATTAAATTGCCTGAAATTCAGGCTAACAAAGGTTAAATTCCAGGTGCATAAATTTTTAGATGCAGTGAATGGGTATAATTTGGTCACTTCTCTGAAGTACTTAATTTTTATGCCCAGATGGAAGCTCTCCAGAGTTCGCCAGTCTAGCAGAATGCAAGCACAAAGATGTATGAAATCAGGTACCTCTTCAGAGCCAGCGTTATAGACTTTGTTTCTAATAATCTGCTGTGATTAGGAATCTTCTGGATCTTTCAAGAAGAGAGCTGGCCATGCTGTAGGCTAAACATGTTCAAGACAGAAAATATGGTACTGCTGTAGGTTTTACCTAAACAGACTTATGATGGGAGCACTTGCCTAAGCCTAAACCGGTTAACCTATATGTTTTGCTTCCCCTGGGTGTACTCTAATAGCAGGCTGTAGGCTAAGCAGCTGGATGAAGCAGTGACACTCACATAAAGGAATTCAAGATTTGTTGGCTTGAGAAGAGAATATACATCTGTAGACTTGTGCTGTTTGTGCATACTGGGAAGGGAGGATCGTATTGTGGGATTCCATCTGAAATGGGGGAAATGTAGTTTCTCTTGAAAGGTTTGACAGAAGTTTTGAAGGAGAAGGATTTTATGGTCTTAAAGCAATAGAATATTACTACATTCTTGGACAGCAGTTTTTAAATATTTGCATGAGGAAATGGCATTAAAAGCCCAGAGTGCATTCTAAGTTAGAGTTACATTACAGAACCCTTATTTCAAAATATGTGAAATGTCATGTAATTGCATAAATAGGGTTGAGTGGAATTCAGCTGCATAGTAAGACACCTAAATGTGTCATTTATATGCAAGAGCTGGATTTCTTAAACTCTTACTGCAATCTTTGGAGATCTAGTCGATGTAGTGGAGCCTGCGGATGTATTCAGTTTGCCCTAAGACCTAGTGACTGGTCACCTGGATTGCTCTTGCGGCGTTGGTTGGCTAGACCTCTGTGAATGGCAACTCCTAAAACTTGGGCACCTAAATCGAATCTGCGGTTAGGTGCCAACACATGGGTGCCTGAATCTCAAAGGGATGTTCTTTGTGTGTGTCGTTTTGTGAAATCGTAGAATCCTTTGGGTTGGAAGAGACCTTAAAGATCATCTAGTTCCAACCCTCCTGCCATGCCCCTCTTCCCTCATATGCTGATGAAGTTTGTCCTTTAGAGAGGAGGAAAAAATAAATATGTGATAAGGTGTACCCTGTCAAAATTAAGGTGGGTCAAGCACTACGTAGTAGCTATGAAACCTAAACAAATTAAGGTGCAAAAATGATATTTCCAGTATATCATGTTGGTAGTGGGAGTTCTGCCCTGTATATGTGTGCGTGTATATATATATATATGAAGGCTGGGTGCCTGAGTCTGAATTAATCACCTGAAGCTCTTTTCATAGTCAGCAGAAAGAAACATGTACCTCTGCTGAACAATTTATTTCAGCTATTCTAAACACATCCTTAGGATGAAATGAATAGCCCTCAGGAAATGACCGTTTATCTACATTTGCTTTAAAGCCACTGGAGAGCGAATAACAGAGTTGAGAATTTAACTTGACATATCTGAGTTAAGGGAGAAGCACACTGATGCATTTGTCAATTGTAGATTTTACAGACCTACAAAAAAAAATCTAGTTACAAAATGAAGGTGAAGAAAAAAGGATTACAGTTAATGATCTTGTTAAACTATACAGAAGTCATTGTTTGAACCAGGTAAATAGAAAGACGTTTGTGTGGAAGAAGTGAGGTGTAAGCAGCTACATTGTCTGAGTACTTCCCTCTGGCTTTTTTTTTAACCTTAGAATGCGAGCCAATTTTTACATTAAAGTTGAGTTTTTGAAAATGAGTGGCCAGGTAAAGGGGAGAGAAACAAATTAGATTCCAGCTGAGGGAAAGATAATGTCACAATCTCACATTTTAGGTACAAGAGAAGCCACATGAGAAAGAGAGAAGCAGGGAAGTCAGGTGTTTAACTTCTTGCTGTTTGCAGAATTACTAGTAAAAACAACTTATTTGGGTTGGTTTTAATGATAGCCTAGTATCAGCTACTTTTCCAGTGAGCTTTATGCTTGTTATTGCCTTTCTTTCTGTTAATGTCTGTGAGGCTAACACAACGCACAGTGTAATTAATTTTTTTGTGCCAGTATAACATTCAGTGTGTACTGGAATCTAAGCAATTTCTGGTCTCCATATCTGTAAATCAGTTGGCCTATTGAAACTATAGCATTGTCAGGGCATGGAAAAGATGTCCCTCTGGTCTCAAGCCATTACTTCCTTGGACCTGTGTATGCTCCAGTTATAACCAGTATGGAACCTAAATTTCGGAAGATCCTGTTTCAATGCTTAAAGAGAGTGAGTGGATGGGCTAGATGGATTGCATTTCCTTCTGTCTCTCTGGAGGTATTGATGATGGCAGGGGAACTCTTGTAGACTAAAGACTGTCAAACTACTTTAAACCAAAAGTATTTAATGGTAGTATATAATGTTTGTATGCACCTTACTATATTTTTCTTTTTAGTAGAAGTTAAGCATGTGTGAGTAATTAGGAAATAAGAAATGTTGGAATACCTGAGTAGGAGTTTGTGAATCATAGAATGGTTTGGGTTGGGCGTTCCAACCCCCCCGCCATGGTCAGGGACACCTTCCACTAGACCAGGTTGCTCAAAGCCTCATCCAGCCTGGCCTTGAACACTTCCAGGGATGGGGCATCCACAGCTTCTCTGGGCAACCTCTTCCAGTGCCTCACCACCCTCTCAGGAAGAACTCCTTCCTGATATCTAATCTAAACCTCCCTACTTTCAATTTAAACCCATTACCCCTTGTCCTATCACTACAGGCCCTTGTAAACAGTCCCCCCCCAGCTTCCTTGTAGCCCTTTCAGGTACTGGAAGGTGCTATAAGGTCTCCCCGGAGCCTTCTCTTCTCCAGGCTGAACAAGCCCAACTCTCTCAGCCTGTCCCCATAGCAGAGGTGCTCCAGCCCTCTGAGCATCTTCGTGGCCTCCTCTGGACTCGCTCCAACTGGTCTGTATCCTTCTTATGCTGGGGGCCCCAGAGCTGGACGCAGCACTCCAGGTGGGGTCTCACAAGAGCAGAGTACAGGGGCAGAATCCCCTCCCTCGACCTGCTGGCCACACTTCTGATACAGCCAAGGCACACTGTCAGCTCGTGTCCAGCTTTTCATCTTCCCCCAAGTCCTTCTCAGGGCTGCTCTTGATCCATTCTCCACCCAGCCGGTACTTGTGTTTAGAGCCTAATCAGCTAATACATTTATTTACTTAGCACTGATCTTGACAGGGACTCAGAGCTGCTTTACTTAGAAGGTGCTAGAGACAGGAAATAAGGCAAGGCTCCGTCAGCTGGAACTGCTACAGTTCTCTTGTCGCAGCGCGAGAGGGTGGGGCAGACTGAGGTGCACGCACGGGCTAGCAGACCTGAGGTGCAGCGCACAGGGGCTGTGGGCAGAGTACAGCATCTCAGCAGCCTTGCTGTGGGCTCCCATGACAAGTCCCTAAGGAGCTGTTAAAGATGCAAATGTATAACTTTGAGAGGCGGGCTGCCAGAAGAGGAATTACCAAAGGAAGTATTTATGTACACCTGCATTTCTGAAAGTATGGATTATGCTAGCATAGGACACAGGACAAGGTGGAACTTTTTATTTTTATTTGTTTTGAATCATGGCAGCTATTATTTTATAAGAATAAAATGTGATATAACAACTGTTCCTTTGAGTGAGTCTCTCCTGGAGGATTAGCATGTGTAACTTACATTCTCCTATGCCATTGTTGGTGAATCTAACTCATTTTCTGTTTGGAAACAAAAGCCCTTGCTAAGTCAAATATGTGGAGAACTTTTCTGCCAAAGGGTTATCCCACCAACTAGCAGACCTGTACATCTTCGTACAGCCTGTGAGTCTTCAGCTGAATAGCTACTGACTAATCCAGGTGATAGGCCTATCAAAGCTTGCATTTATTAGTCATAAAACACGAGCAGTCTGGTATGTTTTGTGGAGTGCCTGCTCAGTCCTGCCACTCGTAGATATGTAATCTTGAACTGTGTGGTTAGGGTTTGGGTTTTTTCAGAGATATGCCATAAAACCCTTGTTTACAGCTGGATTTAACCACCCTAATGCACGCTGAATATTGTTTTCCGCAGACTTTCACAGTGATTGAAAGGTAAGATAGTACTGGGTGTGAATATAAATTGCGGATTATGACATAAAAAAGACCTATTTGAAAGGTAAAGGAGAGACTTTGTATTATGTTGCTGATACATTTAAAAAAAAAATAACTTGTTTACAGAAGTCAGGCATTCATCATTTTAGTAAGCTACAAATATTGAGCATGTTCAGTGTTTTTTTTTAAGTCACTTTCATAGTATTATTCCTATACATCTGATGATTGCATTTTGGTGATTTTTATTTGCTGGCATTTTTTTTCATTGACCAAATGTTTTGTTTTGAACTTCTAACGTCACTTGTTTTTCTTTATTTTAAGGTGTGACTGTACAGAAAAATTACAGAGTAAATTTGACTTCTTGCGGTCACAGCTGAATGACATTTCATCCTTTAAGAATATCTACAGATATGCCTTTGATTTTGCAAGGGTAAGGCTACTGGAATGTTGAAGTAGTTTGTATTTTAATTATTCAACAAGCTCGTACCTGAGTAATTTTTGTGCTTTCTTATTCAACCTTAGGATAAAGACCAGCGAAGTCTCGATATCGATACTGCAAAATCCATGTTAGCTCTTCTGCTTGGAAGAACTTGGCCACTATTTTCAGTATTTTATCAATACCTGGAGGTACATGTTTCCCTGACTTTCTGGGTAATGGCACAGTAGTTGGGCTCTTCTGTGAAAAGATTTCAGGGTTTGTGTTGCTTTGCTCAAGACTCTATCCCTGTTGCTGCTCTTCCCTTGCTCGATGTGCTCATGAAACAGGGATGTTTTTGTATGCATCACACATCCTTTCTCCCTCCCCGTGCCCCACCCTCTTCTGTTACCAAACGCAACTAAAATTCCATCTTAATTAGACTATAAAGGTAAATTTAAAATTAAGAGTCCCAGTAGTGTCTCCAGCTGCATCTGTGCTGAATTTCAAGTTTGCTTTGTGTCAATGCAGTGTGTAGGAACCTTGAGCTCAGTCTCTCCCTGGAGGATTTTGGTCAGCTCAGCTGCAAGCGACTTAGTCGTGTGGCCAAGCATGCTAGGCTTGAGACTGTTCCCTGTCTTCAAATCAGTGCTAACATTGCAAAGTAGATGACCTTATGATCATACTGTATTGTACCCTGGAGCAAAGAAGATTTTTGTAGTTGTTCATTCTGGAAATAATCTGAGCTAGGTATGCCCCATGTCAGGGCAAGATGAAAATTTACCTGCTTTTGAAGCTTAAGAGTGCTGACTTCCTGATTCCCTGGTATTTTGATTTTGCTCTCATCTTTCAAGAAACCATTTTCTATAGTTTCAGAACTGTGAAATATGTGTCTAGTACTTTAAAGAATGGAAAACCAAGGAAATAGTAGCTGTTGTTACCCATTAAATTGTTTGTGAGGAAATGATTGAAGATAAAATGAGGAAAATGATAAATGAAACGCAGCATTACCGAATGTGACTTGATGTTTTAATGTTTGGAAATTATTTTCCCTAGCAATCGAAGTATAGAGTTATGAACAAGGATCAGTGGTACAATGTGCTGGAGTTCAGCAGAACTGTCCATGCAGATCTTAGCAACTATGATGAAGATGGGGCATGTAAGTATTCATAACATTTTTCTGACTCAACTATTATTCTAGTATTTTCAATTTGCATAACACCAATTTCTGTAGCAGAAACAATACTGTAAGGTATTAAATATTTCTTCTCCAACAATGAATAGAAAAACTCTCCTGATTAACCATCCATCACAAACTGCAGATACTAATTGTAGTGGTATGTGGGGGGTACAATGGTGTACTTGAGCCAACTTACGTTTTGGTGGGGATCTAGTGAAGGTGCTTGCTACATGAAACCCTAGACTTGCAAATAATAGCATTGTAAATGGCAAACCTTTTTGTACTAATACATCGTGAACTCTAGTTTAACTGTAAAGTAGCCTAGCTGCTGGTACTTGAGGCTGAACTCTGCCTGGCTGATAATCCATCGCACTATGACTGAATTGTATTAGGCATCCCATTTTGGTCTGTGTTCTAATTATGTGCCATTTTGAAAGCTCTAGGAGGACAGCATTAGTTGTGCTGACTTACAATATAACCTTATTTTTATGCTTTCTGTTCAGTTAGGTGCACCTGTCAGAGGTCGGAACGCTTTTTTCCATGATTATGTGTAGTGTTATTTGTGCACTTGTTGCCACCCTTGTTGAAACAGCTGAAGTAATTTTTGAGTGTTTGGCCATAGGATTGTCGTGGATGTTAACCTAGACCAATACTTGTAACCTTCATACTTTAAGAGAAGCTTGAAAGACACTGGCGAATATAACTCCGTATTTCATCCATTTGCAGGGCCTGTACTTCTGGATGAATTTGTTGAATGGCAAAAAGTTCGTCAAGCGTCATAGCAAGAGTTCAAAGAAAATGCAAAAGTCTTTTTGGTGCCTGCCTGTACACAAACTGATGAGAAAAACCAAGGATTGCATTTTCATTCTTAAAGACTGTACTGTAATTTTTTTCCTTTTTTAAGGAAATTTTCTTGTTACATGTGATAGGGGCATTGAACCACACTTCTTCTGAGACTGAAAGTTGGAGTTCTTGTTTTGAGTCTTATGTTTATAGCATTTATTTCAGAACAATAAAGATTTGGATTTGTGACAAAGGCCTAAAAGTGAAGAATGTCCCTTGAATGTGAGTGTGGTGTCTATTTTTAAAACCAAATCTTTAAGATTATCTTTCTCAGAAGTGCCCTTTGCTGTCAATTTTTGAAGACCTTAAAAATGCTTAACTGGCACTATTGCTTACTGATGGTATGATTGTCTCGTGTGACAAACATTAGAAAGAGTGACTGATTTTTGGAGCCCTGGGTGGGAGCTTGCTAATTTGTGTATTAAGTATTGGGTTGTGCCACAGTTTTAAGCTCCTTGTGGAGATAAAGGCCTTAAACTCTTGTTTTTTCTTGGAATTTTTTTTTTGGTTCAGTACCCACCCAGTGGCATGGCGTTTAATGGCAGGCCCCTTCAGAGCAGAAAGGTGTAGAGCATATGGCTCTGTATAGAGCATGGCTGAAAACCAGTTGCCTGTACTTCAGATCGTGAACACAGATACTCTTTGGTACAGGAAGACAGTTTCAAATTTTTACTACAATTTAGACTTTGGATTGCTTTGTATAAAAAGTGCAATTTATATTTTAAAAGTGAAAGCTGGAAAGGCTTGGTTTCAAGCTTTGCTTCTCATGTGTTTTAGACTGGAAGCATTCACAACGTGACCTTTTTTTTCTTTAATCTCCCTGCATGCTTTTCATAATGTAAGTCAAGAAGAGACTGTTAAATAACCTACCTTTGACCTGAATATGACAGGCTATTAATTTTTACCCTGTTACCCCAATAACTACTGTGATCGCCCTTTTAGGCACTCGGTATTTGTGGCAACCTTTAAATACAGTAGGAGTTGGTCACTCTGCCTTCCTGCCCAGGAGGCCCGATGCCACCCTTGAGAAGGAAAAGGATTTTAATAACTGAATGTGAGAAACCAAAACAGAATGAGAGAATGAAGCATTTGTAACTTCTAGTTTGTTGTATAAATACATTATGTGGACTGTGATAATGCTGTGAGACTCAGTGATCAAGGCCTCACTGTGCCAAATATTTCAACAGCTTGAACTAACAATAGACAATGTAAGCTAGGCATGACTTGAAGATCTTTGCCTCAGGGAAATGACTTCTGTTTTGCACATCCCTTATTCAGACTAAAAAGCTTGAGTTTTCCTAACCTTAAGGAAAGCTTTATTCCCAAGGTGATTTTTTTTTTTTTCCCCCATTAGGAGGGGGAGGAGGGAAGGAAAAGGTGTGAGGAGAAATAATACTGGGACAAACTGGTAGTGTTTGCCTGTGCTCTTGTTCTACTGGAGAGGTCCGTGCTTGCAGCTTACTCTCCAGACCTGCTTGCTGTGGGCTGCAGGAAGCAATGCAGCGGTGTTCGGGGGGCTTTCTGCCAGTCACCTGATAGTGCAGGTGAACCTTAAAAGCCTGGTGGGGGGAACAAACAACACCTGAGATACTTGGAAGATCTCTGCTGTAGTGCAAACACACGCACTACAGCTGTTGTGAATATTTAACTGTTGTAACCTCAACTTTTCTTCAGTACGTTACAAGCCGTCCATTTGCATTGCTGACAATTCTGATTTCACTCATAACAGAGTGCCTTTCAGTTGGATATTGCCCTGTCCCACAGAAAGTTAGTGCCAGAATGAGATTAACTTCAAGAAGAACTGCTGGTAGAGCAAGGTTCTAAGATAAATGCACAGCAATTAACTGACGTCAAGGGAAGTACTGCTGTATACTAGATTTCTGCAGGGGCACTGATTCTGAAATTACTTACTTAAATTCACCAGGACTCCTCTTGCATAGTGTGTTTAGTCCCAATCATAACTGGGGAAAGTATCTTTCCAGAAGCTTTGAAATACTGGTTAGAAGATGGATATTATAGTGTGATCAAAAAAAAGAAAAAAAAATCATCATTTTTTAGGTAACTACACACTGTTGTGAATTCAATTTAAACCAATTGGTCCTAGAGGTTGGTATTAGAGTGTAAGAGTAGGAGTGATGCATCTACCAATCCAAGGTGGTCAAGTACTTACCGTTAATGTGTAAGACACTATGTGATGTATCATTTGTATCTCTGTTAAGGTTTTATCAGTATTCCTAAAATAAATCCATGTTTCAGGGATTTATATCTTGGTTGTGTGTGTGATTGAAAACCATCAGTTACTGTAAAACTTTGACTGGGAATGAATGTATTTAAACTACTTAAAATCAATATAGTTTTTCAAATTTGAATAAAATAGGATTTTAAGTTATGTTTTTGTGCTCAAAACTGCAATCAGATTTATTGTTTAAATGTGAACTAATGGCTTGTACAGTTTCATTGTGAGTTGAACACTTTTGTTAGCTGTCTTTTATTAAATCACCTTACGGCTTACTGTGGATAAGTGCCAAAAGCTGTTTATTTATTTTATTTTTTTTTAAGTTTTGTGCATGTCCGCAAGCCAATACTTGAGTTCAGCTAAATGCTTTCTTTAGGCTTTGAACTTTAATTTTGCTTTGCTTAGGTGCATTTCAGACTATTGAATTAAAAACAAGTGACACCTTATTTTTCAGTATCCTAAGATGAAAGATCACAGGTGAAATATGCTGCCACAGCTACAACAAATAATAAAATCGAAGGTGAAATGTCTTCCAAAACTAAATCATAGTGGTGTCTATCTTGATGATATAAACTTAACTTTCCTTTCACTTTCATTTCTTGATACTAATTCTTCCTAACATAACTAATCTTTGCTAGTTTTCTTAGTCAACTAACAGTTTTGGTTGTTCAATCTGAAAACGCCCACTTGTTCCTGAAAAAAGCCATACTAGTAGATTGGAGTGTAATGTTTCTCCTATGTAAAAATGTGATCTTGAATTCAAGTCATGTATGTTTACCTATGTCTAACTGTATATGTAGTTTTGATCCAATTTATATTTACTGTTAAACACCTAATTCTTTACTAATGGCTGTAATTTCACATTTCTATATAGCCAAATTTGAATTTTGCATTTGAGATTACTATGGATACAAGCTTGGTACCAATCACAGGTGGCCCAAAAGGGAGCACTGTGGTCTGTATTGCCATTGTTTAAGGTTTTTTTTGTATCTCTCAAAAGCTTTGAGCTGATATATTGATATTGACTGCACAAAAAGAAAAAAAGGGGGACCATAAGTTAAATGTTTCTGATGTTTTGTTCCTTTTTTTTAAGCTAGTGAACAGTTCTTTCAATGCGATATGTACAAACTTGTACAGGTTTAGCTTTGTTAAGTATGATGAATAAAATGGTATGTAATAGGGCAGAAAACCTATTTTTGTCATGCTGTCTCTCTTAGTTTTTCTTTTGTGTATTTATAACTGTTCTTAAAGTCACTGAGAGACTTAAGTCCAGCGAGATGGATCAGTGTAATTTCTGACTTAACCTTACTGAATAATTTCGTAGCCTTTGGGTGCACATACAGAAAATAGAACTTTGTGTCAGCTGGCAGCAACAGCAAATGCCATTCTGGATTATATCCCATTTTATTAGTTGCTGATAGAACAAAATCGTCCTGGCAGTTACCTGTCATGGATTGTTAACTGAGTGAACATCGCAGTGCGTGTGAAGAGAGAATGAGCTTTTCTCACTTCCTCCCTTCCCACTGCTGAGCCCCCAGCATATCTCTTGGGTCACTCCTCTGTTTTTAGGAAAGGACTTGGTGTTTTCTAGTGTACTTTTCCCTAGGGTCTTTCAGAGCCCATTACAGAACGGATCAAAGCCAGCATCCCTGTTAGTGACGCTGTTTTCCTTGCAGAGGAATATTCTGTCCCTATTTCAGACTTGCAGTCTGCATACATGCACACACACTTTTATATATAAAAAATGTTTCCCATCTGGTGTTCAACGTGCCGGAAACTGCCCAGAAAGAGTTTGAAGGTAAAAGGAGAATGAGAAAGGAGGTTTGGTTCTCCTCAGCTTTCCGATAGCACTGTACATGTCTGGGGATGTGGAGGTGGCTGGTCACCTTTCTGTCCTATGCAAATCTCCCTCGGTGGTGGCTTGACTGCATTTGAGTGGTTCTGTCCTAGGAGCCAGTTCAGAGTTTTGACAGTGAAACGGTGTTTCCTTCCTGATCTTCAGGAGGCTTATTCAACACCCATTGACTTTAATTACATGTTTTGGTGGGAGGATTTTTTGGTGGGTTTGGGTTTTTTTTCCCCCCCCTGGTATGGTGATTACTGGCTCACAGAATTAATACTCTGCTGTGGAAAAAGGTCCTCCCTCATAGAACTGGAGATGCCAAACCCAACAGTGTTACGGGAAGACAATAATTATTACTGACACTTGAATGAACCACCAGGATCTTTATGTGCCAAAGCCTACCCTTTGCCACTGTTTCCAACTTTATTTTGGGGTTTTTTAGTTGTTTATGATTTTAGGTCATGTATTAAATCACACAAGGATATCGCTGTGCCTGTGCTGTACATCTGAGTGTGTGCTGTACTGAAATCCATTACGATGTATAATTCTTAAATGCTTATGACTTTAACGATGTAGAGTGTTAAAGTTTGTGGAGCTTCTTCACACATTTTTGCAGCGTAGTGAGTATGATACTCAATGGAAAATCACAGTTTTCTGAAGTCATGAGGAGGCATCTTAAGCATGGGTTTGTAAGCAGTGACTAAGATTTAAAACACAGTTTAATTTGCTGTTTTATTTTTTTATGCTCTTTTTAATTTCTGAAAGGATCACCATTTATCAGGGAATGTGTTCATAGTCCTTGTTTGATCTCAACAAATACTATTTTTCTATTCATTTAAGAGTTGGGCAGGAGGCAGGTAGCATACTAGCACGTAAGGCTTCAGTTGCATTGTACTAGGTACCGTGTTGTTAATAACACTGATGTCTCAAGCTAATCCATTACTGCCCTACAAATAAATACTGCACTTATGCTTTGCTTAGTCCTTGTCTTTTAACTAGGGCATTCCTATTTTCCATTTAAGTACCTCATCTATAGTTTCTCAATGTTCCTTAAAAATGTAATCAGACCAATAAGTTGGTTTGCAGTATTAATGTTACCAGTGTAGGAGAGAAAATTGCCTGATTTCCATTTATTACTTGGGTCATACATTTCTTGATTGTTTTGGCCTTCTTTACTTCAAAGACTTGATTTGTGTTAGCATAGTTTGAGTTCACCAATGATGAGTCAAATCAAGTTGTACAATTATTTTTGTTAAATTTTGCCGTGTGGGAGTAAATAACAGGGTATCAATTCTCCTAACACGATTCCATCCTTACAGAAATTCATTTCCTAATGATTGACAAGGCATTTATTTTAGGCCCATCTAGCTTATATTTTTAAATGGTTCATCCCTGAATTTTCAGCCATCCCTGAAATAGTGGCTGCCTTAACTACAAACAAGCAGTCCATACTAATAGCTAAGCTTCTGCTGCTTTGAAGGTGGAAGACAGAGGATGTTTCATGTCCAAGTTGGATTGTGGGCCAGGTTTATGTGTACATCTCTTGGGCTACAGTTTGAAACAGGTGGGAAGTTGGCTGTATTTCTTTTAAGTAAGTTCTTTTTGTTACACTGCAGTGAGAAATAAAGATTGCCACACTACATTATGCAACATCTTCATAGATTTAGAAATGGTGGGGGGGCATAGTAAGGCACAGAGAAATAGAAGGAAGCATCTGGCAGTGTCTGAGATACTTAGCTTTTGGCTGGTGTAGTACATTATGCAAACAAAATTATCCGCTCTGGATTTTTAGCTTTTGGATGTTTCTTTATGCAGATGTCCAACATGCTACACAGAGGGCCTGTTTTTAAGAAAATCTGAATATCCAAAAATTTTGACACTTTTTCTTTACAGCACCATAACCCCTTGATATTATTTTGGTGGCTGCTAGAAAGATGACCCATTTAATTGCTGCGTGTTTCCCAACTGTAGGACCAGTGGACTCCCACTCTTTTGCACATTTGTGAGAGATGCCGTGCTGGACATCAGGAGCAGATGCACTGCGGCTGTCCCCAGCACGTGTGACCCCCCGAGGGATGATCAGCTTTGCACAGATTTGATCTGGAGTAACGAACTGCTAAGTGATGTTCCCAACAAAAGTGTCCAGAACATCTCTGGGTTATGGAAATGTGACACACCAGTGCTTGTAGCTAATTTGAAAGGAAAAACATTACAACAGCCAATTCAAATCTAAACGAAGCAGGACTAGATTTAACCAGCTTTAATAACTTGTGAATTTGCGGTTCAGAAAGCCCAGTTACTTTGGTTTTGCTGAATTAGCTTTATGGGGTTTCAGCTGGAAATTCAACACATTTTGTAAACAAGGAAGAGGTTTTACATCGAAATGTAGTACTAGTAAAAGACATTTGGGGATAGATAGAATTTCTGGATATTAAAACCTACCTTTTGTTATCAGAGGATGGCTTACATGGTTGCTTTATTTAACGTTGCTAATGTGGTTTTAGACAATTGTTTACATCACTCTGTTGAATTGAAATTTGCAAGTGCTCAGCAACGTGATCAGGTGTTGCACAGGTGTGCCTTTTAAATCAGTGAGTCAGTGCTTTATGTCCCACCAACACACAGAGGGTGAGCAACTGCTATTAACTGAAACGTTAGAGCAGCAGTATGTAAACGGACATAGAAACTCCCGCCTCACTATTTTCTTCTGCCCTTCCATTGCTGATGGTGAAGCCAGTGGTGTTACCGACGCCAGCGTTGGCCCGGCAGTGGAAAGCTTGCTGCCGGCGGCGAGCCGGCATTGTTCCTCTAGCCACTTGCACAGGCTGTGCAGTGTGCACAGAGGTGCAGACACCACAACCAAACAACTGGAGACCCCTGAGCTGTGTCATGGGAGATCGTTTATCTGCACTACACCTCGGTCGCACAGGCTGCAGCCCAAAGATGCCGTACTAGTTCTGGGAACGGTGTGTATAGTTTCCGTTGCACAAGGATTTATGAATTTGTTGCTGTTAAAACATGATTAGGTAACTTCATCTCACTGTTTTCTTCTTATGTCAAAGATACTAAGTAGATGTTCTGAATGTTAATACAAACCCTAAGCACGTCAATACTAGAAGATCCTCAGTTTGAAGATCTCACACTAACGAACTAACTTATAGCCAAGAGAGAATTCTGATAAACTTAGGACACGCTGTGAGGTAAGATGTGTTTCGTCATCTAAATGCGTATTTTCTGTTAGTATAAGACAGAATTTGACATGCACAGGAGAAAACAAACATTTGTTCTAAACTATATTTTGAACCCAGATGAGTCCTTACAGAATGCCTGGCATGTACTGATCTAAAAGCACTTAATTAACGTGTGAAACTTCACTGTGTGCAATATTATAGCTACAGAATTATTTTCCATTTAATAAACAGATATGCCAGAGGTTACAGGGCAAGTCACTGCCGTATCAGGAGTCCGTGCTGGTCACCTGCTTTACAAACCTTTACAGTCTTGATGAAGCTTCTGTGGGTTTTATGCCTGCAGGAAGGAGAAATTAATGGACTTTGATCCAGTTGTATGGGTGGAATTAGTGCTGAACATGTATCTACTATTCTGTAGTCCTCATCATCATTCACTGTGATTTTACCTAAAGATAAAGTAGCAATTCTGGCTAGGAATTTGTTTTATTAGCTTAGCTTTTCAACAAGTAGAGGAGAGCTTTACATTTTACATATTTGCCAGTACATTTTGCCCCCAAACTGTATGTGCTTACTGTTACTAAATGTTCCTTATTGGTACAAATGTTGCCAGGGTTTGCTAGTTTTGGCCAAACCATAGTGAATTAGCAATATGTTCAAAAAGTCAATTTACAATTTTATACAAATACAACTTCACACAAGTTGGTAGACAAAGGGGAGAAATTACACCCACAAACAGGAAATCTGTGGTTCCTCTGGCCCTTGCCACCCTCCTTCCCTTCTCTGCAATTGCGTATCTTTCCAGTATATATATGGGAAAATCCTGAAGAAAAGTTTCAGAAGAATGAAATTAAGAGAAACTATTACTAGAGGCAAGAGAATTTTGTTTTATCATTTTACTGAATAACTTTATTGGAAAATTATGTAGTTGGAAGCTAAGCTTCGGAAACGAGGTGCAATGAACTAAAGCTACAATATTGCAATGCATAGTATTGATGAGTGTTGTAAACATCTTGGAGAAGTTATGCTTGTGTAGTTAAAATAATTTTTTTCTTCCTAGTTTCAATAAAAGACATGAGATGATCAATCGTCTTACAAGGAGATAATGAAATTCAACTGCTATAAGTCAAATGTTTCTGTTCATCAGACTTGCACCTTGGATCTTATATTTCTCAATCTTTCTCTGCATGAAGAATCAAATTGAAAAGAGCTTCTACAAAACAAGAACAAAGTAATGGGTTTCTCACCTAGGTAACGTGATTAAATCTAACTGAAAATCTGCAAGATATAGTTCAAGTGAAGTTATCTTATGCAAGGGACTGAGAGCAGAGACAGTGTTAATAATTCAGTATTTGGAAGAATATTGAAGCAGTTGGTTGCTAGCTAAAGCAAATTAAAAAAGAAAATCCCACCAAAATTTTTGTACTAAGACTCCACATTATAAATGTGTTAAAATCTTTCAGACCTCCACCAGTGGCATTGACTTTGAGCAGTCATTTCAAAACTATTTTTTAAAATTGAAATGAGACACCTATTAAGATGAACCAAGATGGAAGGGTTTTGTTGGAAATAATGGTTTTCCCTCTTTTTAAACTACGAATTCAAAATATGTGCAAAAAATGTATTTGTTTTAATCTGAGGGTGTTACAAAAAACATTAACTAGGTTTCATACAGCTATAGTGCCTTCTTCAATGTGCCGTTACTATGTCTGCCATCAGTGCAACCCACTGCTGTGACCAAATTAGAAATAATCATCTCCCTACCATCTCCTATTTTTGACTTCAAGGAGAATGTGCCATGTTTTAGAAAGTTAAAATATATCAGGTTATTTTCACTTTTAACCCAAAGGAAGGATTTGGAACTTTAAACAGTGCAGCTTAGCAAATTGACTTTTAGGTAAATCTAACCACTCTAATGGGCTCAGGCTTTTCCTGGTTCCCAAATGTCTGCTGATGGGTGTCCCCATAACTGCTGCGTTTGATGCTTCTGAGCAAGTAGATGCCTAGATCACATCTGAGCTCTGTGGCAGTTCAGAGAGTTGGCACCGATTTTGCTTCTGGGCAAAAGATGGGCGACATCCCAGATTATACCTAATTGTTTGAGCCACACACAGAAGACAGTCACAGATACTGGTCTTCCTTTTTGTCCAATAGCTTGGTAAGCTTACATGGCTTTTAGGAAAACGCTGATAAATGTTATAAACCTAAATAATCATTTTAGTAGGGCTTGGATTTCTGATGAGTGACCTCTCTGCCAGAGGGAGTGTAGGCACAGCCTATCCAATTTCTCTTAAAATCACTTTTGACTCTGACTCATAGGTCCAGTTCAACAGAAGAAATAAGGTTTATAACTGGTCATGTTCAGTGTAGTCTGTCAGCTTAGTAAACAGGTTGGGTGTGAATCGGAGACACTGGTGATTTCATCAGGCTCTTGGTACCTAGAGCAGATGGGTCACTGGTTGGTTTCTGTGGGAGATGGCATCACCAGCTATCTGCAACCAAACCTAAGCAGGGGGTAGAGGATCAGCCCTGGTACGGAAGGAAGAGCTACTAAAACTACTTGGTTCAGCACTTGGAATTTCCTTGCAGATCTGGTCCTGTCCATCTCAGTTTAATGTCATTTACGAAATAAATGCCCAAGGCCTGCAGAAATTCAGAAACTAAGAAAAATGGAATTAACAGATTAAAGGAACTCTCACAGGTAGGAGAAGGAACTGAGAAGCTAGGCCATCAAGGAGGAAAAACATGATGCTTTTAACAACAGTAAAAAGAGTGATCAAACATACTTCCTTTGCTGTTCATCATTTTTTTATATTGTCTCTTGCTTTTTTTTCTTATTTATTTTAGGAGACATACAGACATAGGAAAACTTTTAACTTTTTTCTCTATGGTTTGTAGAAAAATAGAGTAAAAAAACGTAGGAGAACTTGCTTCACATGAAGAATCATATCTACACAGCCCACTTCTGCTACTCAGACTAGCCTATTTTGGGGCTAGGTTGGGTTTCTTAACACTGCTGCAGACTGAATGTCGCCCAAGTGTGAATTTTACTTGTTATCTATGTAGGACAATGTGTTAAATACTCCTATGGCTTCATCTGATATCTATAAAAAGAGCTGGTTAAAAAAAAATCCTAACTTTGATTGCTTCTCTGAATATAATTTGAAAAATCTAAGGCTCATTTCACTTGTGAACATTCCCAATAAATAAAAAATGCAAATAGTTTATCCACTAAAATAATAGTTGTTCCTTTATCTCATGCAGATTTTTCTTTGTAAAGTAACCTCGTTATTAGAAAGATGCTTATTTTACTGTTAAGAAGGTGAGTTTTCCCACTGTTAAAGGGACCACTGCACATAGGGCAGGTAGCTCAGCATCCCTGCACGGCCTGTTTGGGCCAGAGTTACTGCTGCAGGGTAGAGGGAGACCATGAAGGTTTTGTTCTTGGTCTGTGGCATGTTCTGAAGGGATTTTTTTCCTCTCTGTTTCTGTGGAAACCACCATCATAACCTCATCTGAATCATAGAATGGTTTGGGTTGGAAGGGGCCTTGAAGATCATCTAGTTCCAACCCCGCTGCCATGGGCAGGGACACCTTCCACTAGACCAGGTTGCTCAAAGCCTCAGTCAGCCTGGCCTTGAACAATTCCAGGGATGGAGCATCCACAGCTTCTGTGGGCAACCTCTTCCAGTGCTTCACCACCCTCTCTGTGAAGAATTTCTTCCTGATATCTAATCTAAACCTCCCCACTTTCAATTTAAACCCATTACCCCTTGTCCTGTCACTACAGGCCCTTGTAAAAAGTCCCCTCCCAGCATCCTTGTTGGCCCCTTCAGGTACTGGAAGGTGCTATAATGTCTCCCTGGAGCCTTCTCTTCTCCAGGCTGAACCAGCCCAACTCTCTCAGCCTGTCCCCATAGCAGAGGTGCTCCAGCCCTCTGAGCATCTTCGTGGCTTCCTCTGGACTCGCTCCAACCTGTCTATATCCTCCTGATGTTGTGGGTTCCTGAAGTGGACTTGATGCCAGAAAGGTCATAAAAGTTACCAGCTGTTCATTCCATTTTAAGTAAGAAATGTTGTCCCTTTTGAAATTTGTAACTCGTTCGGAGATGCTTGCTGACAACTTCATTGTCGGGTATTTTTCCAGCCTTGATGTGTCACAGATGTACCTTGTCAATCTTTGTTTTGACAGAGCATTATGTAATGGTAAGTGTTGTTTATAGTGTATCAGCCCTGTAAAAGGCAAGCCCAGAAAATGCAGAACACTGGTTCCTTGGGAAATTTTGAAAGGAAGCTTCTACAGGGAATGCTCTGAAACACGTATCAATTTAACAATGTGCTGTTAATTTTGTAATGTGTGTTCTTTATTACCTAATAGGTACATCTCCTGTAAGAAGCACATTTTTTTCTATTATTTTCTGTATCTGAGGCTTTGATTCAGAAGTCACAGCATAACCTCCTGTGTCCCATGCAATTTAGATGTGAGCTGCATCTGCATTAGTCCCACACTGTCTTAGAAAGCCCTGTGTCTGTGAATGCACAAGTACTGAGGTTTTCACCTACTTGGGTCCTGCACAATTTTATTAAGTATTCCTGTGGAAGCTGCCAACTTTTTCACTTCAGGAGTGGGTGATGTCTATATACAACTTAGTTACAAGAGTGTTGTTTTGAAAGCCTAGTTACACATGTCCAATTACTGTCGGTAACAAGGCCGTGATTTCTCAGTCAGCATTATGGAACAGCAGTGGAACAGGTTGCCCAGAGAAGCTGTGGATGCCCCATCCCTGGAAGTGTTCAAGGCCAGGTTGGATGAGGCTTTGAGCAACCTGGTCTAGTGGAAGGTGTCCCTGCCCATGGCAGGGGGGTTGGAACTGTTGGAATCTTTAAGGTCCCTTCCAACCCAAACCATTCCATGATTATCGCCTCCACTAGGGGTCTCCTCGGTCCCAGCGATGAGCCTCGGCCCTGCGGGACCCCCCGAGCGCCGCCC